>NC_051157.2:232880087-232890357 GCF_013339745.2 Dermacentor silvarum
GCTTTCGAAGGAGACATTTTCCGCTTCGCGGCGACTATTTCGTCGTGCAGTTTTCTTCGCGCTCGCAGACGGCGCACTCGCGTAACCGCATCACTACCGCTTCGGGGCGCACCCTTGTCCTCCCCGTTCCGCGCAAGAATTTTTTCCGATTCCTATTCCTGCGACGAAACCCAGACTAGGGCGCCTGCACCCGTGCGGTGACGCGGACGAGTGACCTTTTTGCAAGAGCTCGACGTACTCCGAAGGCAAACAACGCAACGTGCGATCACGCTCGCTTAGCGCACGGCGCGGGAATCGGCCGGCATTTGCTTCCCGCGTTTGTCCGTGCACGCAAGCTTCCGACTCTCTCGCAAACGTGCGCGCTACTGCTGTCGCAACAGACGTTTGCGCCTCGCGATTCAGACCGCACTTTCCCTGCAGGTGTCCGACTCCATCCTGCGGCGGTCTCTTCGGAGGCGCGCACTAGCCGCGCTGCAGTAGTACAATGCCTCGTTTCCGTCTCTGCGAAGTTTTGGCACAACAGTTCAGTTCGCCACCGTCTCCCTCACGTGAGGCCGCTGGCGCGTGGCTTCAGCACTCAACGTACTGTCCGTGATGCCGACGCGGTCAAAACGAGTCGACGGACGCACGTTCCCTTGTGCGCCGAAGGCTCTCTTGATATGTGATCCGACCCTCAGACAGACGAAGCCAAGGGAAGACCCAAGGCCGCAATGTGCGTTCAAAGAATCAGTGCTCAGTGTGTCCTGCAATTCACACCAAGTCTCGCAGCTGGCTGCGTTCTTCATCGACCCGAGAACCGAGTGATCCACCGCTTAGAGTCGTGAAAAGTAGTTTGTTCAATTCCGTACAGTACAACCAGGGTTTTAGGCACGTGGCGTCTCCCTGTGTGTGGTTTCGAAGGGCACCTTTCTGCGCGCGCTCCTCGAGTCTGCGCGCTCTTTCGACAGCCGCGTCTCAGACAGCTGGTAGCATATAGGCGCACCACACCCTGCTACTTGCGTGTTGCGTTTCCAGCTAAACCCCGCGAGCCTTTGTGTGCACGTAAGCCTCCACTCTGTATGCACCAGGATCAGATGTAGGACCAAGATGCAGTGGAGCCGCTCACGGCTACACACCCGCGGGGGCGTGGCTCCCCTTACCACGTCTTTTTCTTTTTTGCGAGCACTCGAAGCCGGTTTTCCCTGCCAACCACCCACCGGACCCGTGTGCTACGTGTGCACGTTCACATTGCTCCACGAAAATTGGAAAAAAGCCGCAAGGCCATGAGGGGGCACGAGCAGCTGTGGAGTCTTTCACGGCGACACGGCCACGGGTGGGGTCTCGCCCCCATCGACGTGTCTCGCTTTTAGTCATCAGAAGGGTACTCAAATTGACCACAATGTCCCTAACACACAAACACGCTTTCGCATCGGCGGATTGCCGCAGCACACCCGCTGCTGATCCGACAGTCTACTTGAGACGACGGACAAGAGCCCGGCGCGCGTACTCGCGCGGCTCTCCAAAACCACTCGGCCAGTGCCAGGGACAGCTTTCGGCGCCGGAGCCGCAACAATTCTACTCGAGGCGGAAGACGAAGCCAGCAAGAGCCTGGCCGCAAGTGCGTTCAAGTTTCGAGACTTCAGTCCCTCGTCTGTCCGTAAATCCTCTTTCGACGTGCGGCGCCTTCCCAAAGCGCACAAGTCCGTTAACCGCGGAACGCGTCCGACGTAGCAAAGCCGCGTTTCCTCTCGTACTTCGCAGCAGCGCCGCCTTTCCCTCGGCGGCGGGCGAATAGCCTGCCAACGTCGTCGCATTCAACCGCGATCTCGACATCTCGCGCGTCACGAGCAGGAGCCGACCGGCAGCCTCCGGCCCTGTCGGGCTCGGTGGCACTTGCCGCGGAGGACGGGAGGGCGTTATGGGCCACGGTTCCTATTGTACTTGGCAGCCACACCCTCGTACCGCCAGTTCCATGACCGACCGAATGCCGCGCCGTTCCTTCAGTACTTGGGCAGCAACATAGTCGGGTCGTTACTCCATACTCGCCGCAGGAAGCGACCGGCAGCCGCCAGCCTTTTCAGACTCGGCGGCGTTTGCCGCGGAGGACGGGAGAGCGCTTGCACCGCAGTTCCAACTATGAATGATGGATGGCAGGCAGCTTTAGCTCTCGACCGCCAGTTCCTTGACCGACCTCTACCGTTCCTCTCGTACTGGGCAAAGCTTTGTCGGGTCGTCTTACTCCCATTCCGCGCATGAGCGTCGAGGCGGACTGAAAGCCCACCCATGAAAGTGCGTTACGCCGTTTGTACCCACGGGCGCGGCCAAGCCAACCGTCCAAGGTTGCAGCCGCCGCCCGCTGGGCGCAACAAATTGGGCACGGGGCGCCCCTCAGAATTCAGGCAGTCCCCGCGCATGTTCGGGTATAGCCGTCCCCGCGTCCAAGCGGGGACAGCGGCGGAAAGCGTCGGGCGCAGCGAGCCGCTCCACCCACACGGGGCAGAAACGATCGTCACCCTTCACAGTCCGGTAATGATCCTTCCGCAGGTTCACCTACGGAAACCTTGTTACGACTTTTACTTCCTCTAAATGATCAAGTTTGGTCATCTTTCCAACAGACCGGCGCAACCGAAAGGCCGCGCCGGACATCGGTCCGAAGACCTCACTAAATCATTCAATCGGTAGTAGCGACGGGCGGTGTGTACAAAGGGCAGGGACGTAATCAACGCGAGCTTATGACTCGCGCTTACTGGGAATTCCTCGTTCAAGGGGAACAATTGCAAGCCCCTATCCCAATCACGAAAGAAGTTCCACGGGTTACCCAGTCTTTTCAGACAGGGATAAAGACACGCTGCTTCCTTCAGTGTAGCGCGCGTGCGGCCCCGGACATCTAAGGGCATCACAGACCTGTTATTGCTCTGTTTCGTGCGGCTAGGAGCCGCTTGTCCCTCTAAGAAGGTTGTAAGGTGCTGGGAACCCCGCACCTATTTAATAGGCTAGAGTCTCGTTCGTTATCGGAATTAACCAGACAAATCGCTCCACCAACTAAGAACGGCCATGCACCACCATCCACCGAATCAAGAAAGAGCTCTCAATCTGTCAATCCTCCCAGTGTCCGGGCCGGGTAAGTTTTCCCGTGTTGAGTCAAATTAAGCCGCAGGCTCCACTCCTGGTGGTGCCCTTCCGTCAATTCCTTTAAGTTTCAGCTTTGCAACCATACTTCCCCCGGAACCCAAATACTTTGGTTTCCCGGAAGCTGCCCGCCGAGTCATTTGAGTAACTCAGGCGGATCGCTGGTTGGCATCGTTTATGGTCAGAACTAGGGCGGTATCTGATCGCCTTCGAACCTCTGACTTTCGTTCTTGATCAAAGAAAACATTCTTGGCAAATGCTTTCGCAGTAGTTCGTCTTGCGACGGTCCAAGAATTTCACCTCTAGCGCCGCAATACGAATGCCCCCGTCTGTCCCTCTTAATCATTACCTCGTATTCCAAAAACCAACAGAACAGAAACGAGGTCTTGTTCTATTATTCCATGCAAGTTTATTCAGGCGACTCGCCTGCGTTGAGCACTCTAATTTTTTCAAAGTAAAAGCACCGGCCTTCTCGAGGCACACAATGAAGTGCACCAAGAAAGGACCGGCATGATGTTCAGTCCGAGCCGTCGCATCGGGTAGATGCACTACTCGTCTGGAACTGAGATCCAACTACGAGCTTTTTAACCGCAGCAGCTTTAGTATACGCTATTGGAGCTGGAATTACCGCGGCTGCTGGCACCAGACTTGCCCTCCAATTGATCCTCGTTAAAGGATTTAGAGTGTACTCATTTCAATTACGGGGCCTCAAAAGAGTCCCGTATTGTTATTTTTCGTCACTACCTCCCCGTGCCGGGAGTGGGTAATTTGCGCGCCTGCTGCCTTCCTTGGATGTGGTAGCCGTTTCTCAGGCTCCCTCTCCGGAATCGAACCCTGATTCTCCGTTACCCGTAACAACCATGGTAAGCAAGTAACCTACCATCGAAAGTTGATAAGGCAGACACTTGAAAGAAACGTCGCCGGCTCGTGGCCATGCGATCAGCACAAAGTTATCCAGAGTCACCACACAATACGGGCCGAAACCCGATCGATCTTGGTCTAATAAAAGCACCCGTCGCCCAAAGGGCTTCAGGCTCACTGCATGTATTAGCTCTAGAATTGCCACAGTTATCCAAGTAGGAAGAAACGATCTAAGGAACCATAACTGATTTAATGAGCCATTCGCGGTTTCGCCTTATTTCGGCATGTACTTAGACATGCATGGCTTAATCTTTGAGACAAGCATATGATTACTGGCAGGATCAACCAGGTAATCGTTCAACTGCGCGTCCAGCCATGCCGGACGCCGTTGTTGCGACGCCGAGGCCACCTTCAGGCGCCTCAGCACGCTTCGTTTTTGCAAAGCCCACCTCTTTGCACAGTCCGAGATGACGGCGTTCGAGCTCGCTACGGCGCCCTCCCCGCAGGGCTGGGTATCGCCACGCGGCAAGAAGCACGCACACTCTCGATAGATTCGTTGCGTCGACTCGGTCACGGCTTGCGGGATTTGCCATCAGCCCGCAGCACTGGTGGACCGATCGGCGCTTGCAACGTAGCCGAGACGGCAAAGCCGCCAAGCGACGGGTCACGCCCGCGCCTTCGGCGCTTTCTTATTTGACTCGTCCGAGGACGATGCGGAACACACCTCGATATCGTGGATACGGCGTCGTCCGACAACCAGCCCCTAACGCATCAAGCGGATGAGGCTGCAGACGATTGCCGAGGGATCCACGGGAGAGGCTCCGGGGACACGCTTGACGGGCACGGAGCCCGCCGCATATCAGACACCCAGGTCGCACGCACTCGGGGGGCGACTGCACTCCAACCCCCATATAATAGCAGCGATAAGTACCCAGACCTCCATGGGGCCGTACTCGTGGCATTTTCGACGGGGATTTGGCGGAAATCGTGCCGCACCTTGACGAACTTTGAAAGTTTACGTCGGCTGCACAGGGCCGAAGTCGTGAAAACCAACACCGCGCAAGAGGGTCGTGATCGTCAATGTTTCGCCAGCGGCGAGTACGGCTTCGCGAATATTCACGTGCCTGAACCACCGCGCATCCTGTGCTGACTTTCACGGCGAACGAGCTTTCCGCTGCCGCACTTTCTCTGCAAACGTTGTGCCACGCACGGTGCTGTGCTCCATGACCGTTGTTTTGGACGGTGGCTTGCGTACTCGTCGGCGTATTTCCACCTCTCGCGTGCACCACGGTGCCCCAGCTCACCGATTCAAGGCAAACGTGCGAGCCGCTTTCGGTATTTCCACGGAAAAGTTGCGCTGAACGTCGCTTGCGCGCGCCGCCCCGGCTGACGCGGCTTTCGGACTTTGTCTCTGCGAGCGGTCGCGTACTCGTCGGCGCAATTCCCGACGTCGCCGCAGTGCGTGAATCGCACAAAACGCACCCGGACACCACAAATTGAAAAGTGGTACGATGTCGGCCGGGGCCGCATACCTCTATATAATAGCAGCGATAAGTACCCAGACCTCCATGGGGCCGTACTCGTGGCCGCCGGCGGCAGTTAGCGCCGAAAGAAATTCCTCATTTTTGCTTTTCAAGCCGTGTTTCCACCTCTCGCGTGCACCACGGTGCCCCAGCTCACCGATACAAGGCAAACGTGCGAGCCGCTTTCGGTATTTCCACGGAAAAGTTGCGCTGAACGTCGCTTGCGCGCGCCGCCCCGGCTGACGAGCTTTCGGACTTTGTCTCTGCGAGCGGTCGCGTACTCGTCGGCGCAATTCCCGACGTCGCCGCAGTGCGTGAATCGCACAAAACGCACCCGGACACCACAAATTGAAAAGTGGTACGATGTCGGCCGGGGCCGCATACCTCTATATAATAGCAGCGATAAGTACCCAGACCTCCATGGGGCCGTACTCGTGGCCGCCGGCGGCAGTTAGCGCCGAAAGAAATTCCTCATTTTTGCTTTTCAAGCCGTGTTTCTGCCTCTCGCGTGCACCACGGTGCCCCAGCTCACCGATACAAGGCAAACGTGCGAGCCGCTTTCGGTATTTCCACGGAAAAGTTGCGCTGAACGTCGCTTGCGCGCGCCGCCCCGGCTGACGAGCTTTCGGACTTTGTCTCTGCGAGCGGTCGCGTACTCGTCGGCGCAATTCCCGACGTCGCCGCAGTGCGTGAATCGCACAAAACGCACCCGGACACCACAAATTGAAAAGTGGTACGATGTCGGCCGGGGCCGCATACCTCTATATAATAGCAGCGATAAGTACCCAGACCTCCATGGGGCCGTACTCGTGGCCGCCGGCGGCAGTTAGCGCCGAAAGAAATTCCTCATTTTTGCTTTTCAAGCCGTGTTTCCACCTCTCGCGTGCACCACGGTGCCCCAGCTCACCGATACAAGGCAAACGTGCGAGCCGCTTTCGGTATTTCCACGGAAAAGTTGCGCTGAACGTCGCTTGCGCGCGCCGCCCCGGCTGACGAGCTTTCGGACTTTGTCTCTGCGAGCGGTCGCGTACTCGTCGGCGCAATTCCCGACGTCGCCGCAGTGCGTGAATCGCACAAAACGCACCCGGACACCACAAATTGAAAAGTGGTACGATGTCGGCCGGGGCCTGCATACCTCTATATAATAGCAGCGATAAGTACCCAGACCTCCATGGGGCCGTACTCGTGGCCGCCGGCGGCAGTTAGCGCCGAAAGAAATTCCTCATTTTTGCTTTTCAAGCCGTCTTTCCACCTCTCGCGTGCACCACGGTGCCCCAGCTCACCGATACAAGGCAAACGTGCGAGCCGCTTTCGGTATTTCCACGGAAAAGTTGCGCTGAACGTCGCTTGCGCGCGCCGCCCCGGCTGACGAGCTTTCGGACTTTGTCCTCTGCGAGCGGTCGCGTACTCGTCGGCGCAATTCCCGACGTCGCCGCAGTGCGTGAATCGCACAAAACGCACCCGGACACCACAAATTGAAAAGTGGTACGATGTCGGCCGGGGCTGCATACCTCTATATAATAGCAGCGATAAGTACCCAGACCTCCATGGGGCCGTACTCGTGGACCGCCGGCGGCAGTTAGCGCCGAAAGAAATTCCTCATTTTTGCTTTTCAAGCCGTCTTTCCACCTCTCGCGTGCACCACGGTGCCCCAGCTCACCGATACAAGGCAAACGTGCGAGCCGCTTTCGGTATTTCCACGGAAAAGTTGCGCTGAACGTCGCTTGCGCGCGCCGCCCCGGCTGACGAGCTTTCGGACTTTGTCTCTGCGAGCGGTCGCGTACTCGTCGGCGCAATTCCCGACGTCGCCGCAGTGCGTGAATCGCACAAAACGCACCCGGACACCACAAATTGAAAAGTGGTACGATGTCGGCCGGGGTTGCATACCTCTATATAATAGCAGCGATAAGTACCCAGACCTCCATGGGGCCGTACTCGTGACCGCCGGCGGCAGTTAGCGCCGAAAGAAATTCCTCATTTTTGCTTTTCAAGCCGTGCTTTCCACCTCTCGCGTGCACCACGGTGCCCCAGCTCACCGATACAAGGCAAACGTGCGAGCCGCTTTCGGTATTTCCACGGAAAAGTTGCGCTGAACGTCGCTTGCGCGCGCCGCCCCGGCTGACGCAGTTTCGGACTTTGTCAACACGGGCGCTCGCCGCTTTGTCAGCGCCATCTCTTAACTGTGCGCCCTGTTTGAACGGCTACTAGCGTTCTGGAAAGCGTCCGTCCGAATTGATACACCACTTTGGCCTCGGTAGCGCTGCGATTTATGCTTCAAATTTGCGTGAAACGCTGCTTGCGCTTCCCGCCCCTGCTGATGCGATTTCGGATTTTGTAGCTGCAGGCGGGCTGTAGCTATAAAATTTGTGTGAATGCATCTGCGCGAAGCAAGTGCCCCGCTTGGTCCTCTTGCGGCATTTAATGTGAGTGTAATTCTTTCAGTTAATATGCAATACGAAGCCTCGAGCCACTTGGTATTATTGGAGGGACAGTGAGACCAATTTTGTTAAGAAATTGTTTAGAAACGATGAGGACGTGCACCTTCCAGCCATCTGCCTTCCCCATCAAAAAGTGTCCTTGCTGCGCGTAATTGGAACAAACGCTTTTCCGGGTGCATTTCAATGCAAACACACCTGTTTCTTTGCGTAAAAAAAAAAAAAAAATACAGATAATACTGGGGTTTTGCGTGCCAAAACCGCGGTCTGATTATGATGCACGCCGTAGTGGACAACACCGAAATAAATTAGACTATATGGGGTTCTTAAACGTGCTCCTACACCTTAGTGCACGGTTTATTTTTTTTTTTCTGCCCCAACGAAAAGCGGCTGCCGTGGCTGGGATTCGATCCCATGACCTCGCGCTCAGTAGCCAAACGCTATACCCACTGAGCAAACACGGCTGGTTTGTTTCTTTGTGTATTTGCTTTTGTTAGCTGTCTTTTTTTTTTCAGTTTAGTTGTAACTGCTTTGCTGTTTATTCACTGTCATATACAAGGTATAATAAAGCAAGCCACTTTTTGTTTCTTCTTTTTTTTTGTATTTCTTGCCAAGAGGTTCGAGCTGTTTTTATTCCCCGGCCGCCACTGTCATCATGAAATCGAGTGTTACCTTGCGCCGTCTAGGTTTTTTACGCAATGGCGACGGACTTCGCGCTTGCTATTTCCGTAGATAGGTGGCGGTAACGTGTTTTCGCATCCATATCAACAGTCACTGGCCACCGCTGGTATTATTTAAACAAGTGTTCCAGCTTTCTTACGCTATGACGCACTTCGGCGTTCTTATTTCCGTACATCCATGACGTGATTTTGACTCTTTCAGTGTGGGCGCTCCTGTGTGTGTGTGCGCGCGCGCGTGCGTGCTTGCGTACGTGCGTGCGTGTATATACGTACATACATACATTTATACAGGATTTTTATGTGACTAGAACCGATGATGTTATTGACAGCGGGCAGCCACAACTCAATGAAACCAATGACATATGTGTTGCTGTCATGTGACGCTCCTTATGTTAAGTTTTATGTTGCGCCTAATTAGTTAATCAATAAGGATTAATTGCGGAAAATGTTTATTATTCACTTTAGGGCCAATTACGTTTCATTTCGTTCTTGAGGGCATTTCAAAACGACCCATCTTTTTTTTTTTTTTTTTTTTTTTTTTTGCAGCCACACACATCCAGTGTGGTGAATTATTCCGGCGTTTATTGAAAGCCCGCGAAATGTGAAATAACCCCACGTGACTGAGCTTATGTGCTACTCTATTGCGTGCACACACACACAGTCACTCACACACGCATATATATATACGGGGGGCTTCAGCGAACACTTTCAAAAACTCTTCAATAGTGCCTGTGGCAGAATGCCCAAGTCTAGTTCATGAGCTGGTCTGCTCTAAGTGGCGGACATTACTTGCACAAGCAATTGAAATGCTTAGCCGAATAATAATGAAACAGTCACTAATTAGGTTAACTAATTACCTGATGGACCACGTTGGAATGTACAAATTGTAGCCGTGGAGTTTGCAAGGCGGATCCACTCGAAACGAATTCTCGGGATGACAACAGTTTCGAGATATTGATGTAGATAATAATGAAAGCAGCTCTCGCGTGCACCACGGTGCCCCGGCTCACCGATTCAAGGAAAACGTGAGAGCCGCTTTTGATATTACCACGGACAAGTTGCACGGAACGTCGCTTGCACGCGCCGCCCGGCTAATGTTGTTTAGGACTTTCTCAACACGGGCGCTCGCCGCTTTGTCAGCGCCATCTCTTAACTGTGCGCCCTGTTTGAACGGCTACTAGCGTTCTGGAAAGCGTCCGTCCGAATTGATACACCACTTTGGCCTCGGTAGCGCTGCGATTTATGCTTCAAATTTGCGTGAAACACTGCTTGCGCGTCCCGCCCCTGCTGATGCGATTTCGGATTTTGTAGCTGCATGCGGGCTATAGCTATAAAATTTGGGCGAATGCACCTGCGCGAAGCAAGTGCCCCGCTTGGTCCTTTTGCGGCATTTAACGTGAGTGTAATTCTTTCAGTTAATATGCAATACGAAGCCTCGAGCCACTTGGTATTATTGGAGGGACAGTGAGACCAATTTTGTTTAGAAATTGTTTAGAAACGATGAGGACGTGCACCTTCCAGCCATCTGCCTTCCCCATCATAAAGCGTCCTTGCTGCGCGTAATTGGAACAAACGCTTTTTCGGGCGCCCTTCAATGCAAACACACCTGTTTCTTTGCGTAAAAAAAAAAAAAAAAACAGATAATACTGGGGTTTTGCGTGCC
>NC_051157.2:232890457-232927313 GCF_013339745.2 Dermacentor silvarum
GGTGTGCAGCAAACGTGCAACGGTTCTTGCTTCTTTGTTGGGCGCCCAGTTGGGAGAGGTGCAGCGCACGAACTGTTTCGGCAGGTGATGGCCGGTGGTTTAGGACTGGGACTTTGTTTGGGCGACAGATTATAAAAAAGGTTCTTATTTTTCCGAGATGTTAGAGACCCATTCCTGCGGACGGTGTGTCAACAAAGACTCGGGGGGGAGCATGATTTTGTGGTGACGACGCAATATTTCAGGTGGCGTTCGTGGTTCTTCAGAGAAATTGTTGTAAGTCTCAAATTTCTAAGCAACGTTTTTCGATGGAGTATTTGAGTAGCATTAAAAGGGGGAAAAATGTACAAGGATGTTTGTGAAGCGGTGTTTCCGGTGCCCTTGTACAGGGCCGTATACTCTGCACATGGAGGCTCAGGCGGGAATGTTTTAAAAAGAGTTAAGAAAATGCAGGTGTAGCCGGGAACCAAACTTTTTTTTTTCATGTTACACACTGGAACTTTAACTGTTACGTCTTTTCTAGAGGAAAGGGGATTAAAAGGCAGGGAAACAAAAAAATCCTGATGTCAGCCCAGTCTGAGGGACATGATATCGTCCGGATTAA
The DNA here is from genome assembly GCF_013339745.2 of Dermacentor silvarum. Classification (NCBI taxonomy): domain Eukaryota; kingdom Metazoa; phylum Arthropoda; class Arachnida; order Ixodida; family Ixodidae; genus Dermacentor; species Dermacentor silvarum. The sequence continues at coordinate 232,891,059 of NC_051157.2, forward strand.
TATAGCTCAAACAGACAAAGAAAAGGAGCGGTAGGACCATTGTCCCGCCCCACAAATGCAATTGCCAATTAGCGTTAAAAGTTTGGAAGGCCACAAGCCACAAGGATGGGTCTGCCAAGTACCTTAAAAAAAAGTCACTCTTAAAAGTAAAGGCATTGAAAAACAAAACTATCTCTTTTTTTTCAACAACTAAGTTTCTCTTTCCCGTATCCACGTAGCCAGTCACGGCTTCAGCGAGAAACGCTAGGCACGAAACATAGGCTATTCCAAACCTCGTCGGCGTCTCTAACCAGCAAAGAACTCGGGAGCCGATCCATTCTGGGATCGACCTGTCCCTTCTGGCCTCGCCCAGCTGCCCTCGCAGATCTACCGCACCTATCGTGAAAGTGTCCCGGACAGCAGTCAAGGCGCCACTACTTGTCAAAAGTGGGGCTACAGCCAAGTCGGCCAGCTGACCACCATCTGTGGATCTATGGTCCGCACCACAGATTCTTGTTAGCTTTCATCGGACAAAACCAACTATACATGTATATGCTTGCACGCACCAAACGTTTTATGCCACAGGACAAACAATCGAATTTAAAATTGAAATAAGAAACGCCTTGAACATGTTGCGTTGCTTTTAATCGAGACCGGGGCCACAGACACCAGGCCGCAAGTATGTCGCCCGTATATCAATTCGTTCAATTAAGTGAACGAGACGGAGATTCGCGTGGCCAATGATAGTTAAGTGCTTGATGCCCACTTTATAAAGTGATGGCAGGCCACGAGGAGCGCCTGAAGCACACCTGACAAGGCAGGGCACTACTGGCCTACATGGGAAAGGACATAACTTTACCCCAACTGCCATCAGAAATTCCACCTTGGGATGACATTGCTGTCGTCGACACTACACCAACGCCCCGAAACATGGGCGCACAACATGCGCACCGTCGGGCAGCATTTGCTGTGCGTCATAGGCAGAGTCTGGCAGATTCACCCCCAAGCCAAGAACAAGTGTAGACTGACACAGCTTTGGACCCACGCACCAGTGAGGGAGCAGTCGCCTACCACGTAGTCGGTTCTTGTGCGACACATTCTACGTTCATAACTGCTGATGCCGACGACCCAACGGAACTTGAACTCCGGGCGATAGGCTGGGCAGTAGACCAGGTCTCAAGCAACACGCATGCAAAACACATCGATATATACACAGACTCCCAATATGCGCTGCATGCTTGCAAGTCTAGCCACACAGCCTCATCAGAAGTTCTTCTGGTCAAACAGGCCTTCAGGCGTGCGGTGGTCCGCGGGGTTACTGCAACACTTCATTGGGTCCCTGGTCACCAGGGCATCGAGGGGAATGAGAGAGCCCATGAGGCGACGCGCGCCCTTCTTTCCAACCGCGTCATCCCCCGGGATCATTCAGAGACCCTCAGCACCAGCACAAATAGAGCGACAAAAGGACCACCGTATGACCCAGACCAGTAGCGCACCCAGGATCTCTGCCAAGGGGGGGGGGGGGGAGTTGACAGTTTGCCAATACCATCTCATCATCATCAGCCTATATTTATGTCCACTGCAGGACGAAGGCCTCTCCCTGCGATCTCCAATTACCCCTGTCTTCGGAGTCATAAGGGAGGTAGTGGCCGAACATAGCACCAGGGAGGCCAATTCCTGTTCTGGTGAGGGAGTGACTTTGATGAAGCTTAGTGCGGCTGCCTAGTTTGGTTGCACCTGGACTATAGTATAGCCCCACTAGCTCTCGGCAATATTTTTTTTGCCGGTGTCAGGCACCACTCCATGCCTGAAAGTGTAGTGGACTGGAGCAGGATTCGAACTTACGACCTTCAGACTTGAAGTCGGGTGTTCTACCTCTGCTCCACGCCACCACTTTCAATACCATCTAAGCAGCACTAACTTCAATTTCTTCACGGGAAATTGTCAAAAAAATGCGCTTTTTGCGAGTGTGCAGACGATTGCACGTCTTACATCTTAGTTACAGTACTCAAATGCGCAAGGAAAGAAAAGGGGTTAAACAAAAGGGGGGGGGGTTAGGTCGGCCTCAGGGGGGGGGGGGGTTATAACCCCCTCCCCCCCCCCGTCGGTGCGCCACTGACCCAGACAAAGCTCTGAGAGTAGCGCAACCGATGCAAGAGGGAACTCCGTGCGAGTGTCCCGCCAGACCCAACCCACTTCGCGTGGGGAAGAAGGGAAGGAAGGGAAGGAAAATAAGAGGCGAAAAGCAGAGAAGTTACCAGGTTAGTGTCCGGTTGGCTACTCTGCACAGGGGGATGGGGTAAGGGCAGAAAGATTAGAAAACAAGAGAAGATTAAAAAGAAAAAAAAACACATCAGTCCGCCAAATTCTATAGTTTTCCACGAATCCTGTTTCCTTTAAAAGCGTACTAGCGCTTCTAAAGCACTTCGTTCCGACGTCGGCTGGGACCAGGGACCAAGAATTCTGGCTTCCGTAAGGGGGACGGCTGTCTATCTTGTGGAGCGTGGTTCTGAGGACTTTCCTTTGTGCAGTAAAACGACGACAATCACACAGAAGATGTGCTATCGTCTCTTTGCACCCGCAAGTTCACAATCTGGACTTGTGTCCATTCCGATAAGGTAGGAGTACGCGTTGGTAAAAGCTACTCGAAGTCTTAGGCGACAAATGAGAGTTACCTCCCGTCGTGGTAAGCCATGTGGAAGGCGGAGCTTCAGATTAGGATCCAGGGAATAGAGGCGCTGGTTTTTAAAGTCCGTGAATTCCAGTGGGCTAACGTAAGCTCGCGAGCAAGCACACGGAGCTTTCGTGCTGCGTCTGTTCTGGACATAGGGATAGCGACGCAATCGCACTGGTATGTGAAGATCTACCGGTGCATTCTACCGGGCTAACATATGGGCAGAAACTTGGAGGTTAGCAAAGAAGCTCGAGAACAAGTTAAGGACCACACAAAGAGCGATGGAACGAAAAATCTTAGGACTAACGTTAAGAGACAGGAAGAGAGCGGTGTGGATCAGAGAACAAACGGGGATAGCCGATATTCTAGTTGACATTAAGCGGAAGAAATGGAGCTGGGCAGGTCATGTAATGCGTAGGATGGATAACCGGTGGACCATTAGGGTTACAGAATGGATACAAAGAGAAGGGAAGCGCAGTAGAGGTCAGCAGAAAACCAGATGGGATGATGAAGTTAGGACAATTTGCAGGCGCAAATTGGAATACGCTAGCACAAGACAGGGGTAATTGGAGATCGCAGGGAGAGGCCTTCATCCTGCAGTGGACATAAAATATAGGCTGCTGCTGATGATGATGATGTGAAGATCGAGCGGCTGCGTCCACTTGCTCGTTTCCAAAGATACCACAGTGACTTGGCAGCCATTGAAAGACGATGTCATGTCCTTTGTCAACTGCCCTGATGGTAAATTTCGTGTGTGTCCGCGACAAGTCCTTCGTGGGGTCCGCGGCGTAGTACTGATAGCAAACTCTGGAGGGCGGCCTTGGAATCGCGTGGTCTTCCCAGGTCGGGGCAGGTGCTACTGCATAGGCTCCGTCCCGGCTTCGTCCTCACACCGGACGTACTAGAGCGGTGGCGGCAGTACCAGCCACGCCGGGAGAGACGCCTTCCTTTCCCTTCTCCCGACTCCCTTCCGTCGCAGGAACCTGGCCCCTCGACAGCCTCTGAGGACGAAGAAGCCCCCCAGGAGCTGCACAGGTGTCCCTGACTGCGGCGTGGCCACGCGACCATCCACAGCCCATTTGTTTTTGGGAGCGCCAGCGGTACGCTAAGCAGCGGGAGCACCACCTGAGGGCGGTGCAAGTGTCGTCCTACGAGGAGTGGATTAGGCCGGTAACTGGATGGCTGATTCCGACAGGACCATTCTGAACTCGCTCTTGTGTTTCGCCAAGGACACGCAGCTTCTAGGACGGCTCTAATTTCTCCTTCCCTCTCCCCTTCCTATTCCACATAATAGGCCTTCGAGCCCATCCTACAATAAATACATTTTTATCATCATCATCACAAAGTGATGGACGCAGTAAAACGTCATTCGGCACAAACCAAGGCAAATTTCGCCGCTTACGTAGACTATGTCTTATACATTGTGATTGCATATATACATTGCTAGTCTGCAAGTGGTCTACGTCAACGTTACTAGACTATGTACCTAGTTCAGTAACGTTGGTCTACGCTGTCTAGTAACGTTGGTCTACGTAAGCGGCGAAATTTGCCTTGGTTTGTGCCGAATGACATTTCACTCCGTCCACCAGTACCTAGTCCAGCAACGTTGATGTATAGACCACTTGCTGACGAGCAATGTATATATGCAATCACAATGTATAAGACAATTTTACGCATTATGTGAGTAACGCCTACTGGGGGCCCTTATGGCAAGCTCTTGCTGGTAGCATGCACGAAAGCCTGCCCCAATACATTCTTCCAGGTGCGCTTTATCGAGGTAGGCGCTAGCGTTAGTGACTTGAGAGAGCTTAGCTGTGTGTTGCGGGCTGTGGGAGTAGGTGGCACTGCGAGACGACGCGAGGTCTGTCGAGGGTTTCCGTCACAGTGGATGCAGAGAGGGCGTGTGGCAAGTGGTAAGGAGATAAAAATAAATAATGAGTTATTAAAACGAGTTAATAACTACAAGCTGGCGTGAGAAGCGTGTTCCTGCACGACTGACGAGGAAAGCTTGTGTTTGCGTGCACTCGGAGTGTAGTTTGAGAAAGAGCCATTGTGAATCCGTGTAGGTATGGAGTTGGGAATTGCCGAGAATCGTCTGGTGAGCGATTGTGGGAAACAAGTATAAACCTCAGCTACTGCGAGTAGTGATGAGCATCTAGATCGATACCTCGATGTAAATGGCGCTCCACAATTAGATAAAACAGCTGATAAAAAAATCCCAGCAAACCTAAGCACTTCTTATGAGTTTTGAATAAGAAAGCATTATAGTCCAACTGAACGCCTCTGAGCAGCCCTTGGAGTTATGAAATCGCGGGCAAGCGAGCGCATTGAGACGATTGGCACGTTTTGATTTGGCTGCACATAACAAGCCGCATTTAGAACGCATACGAGAGATTGCGCGGACAAGGAACGCGCGGATAACACAGGCTTCCGAGAGTGAGGGTGACGTGGTGTCGCGGCGATGCGGTCTCCCATCACGCAACACTGCAACCAATGGGAACTCCGTCGAGGCGCGCTCGTGACGTGGCGTCGCAGCCAATGGGAATTTAGGTGCCGTTTCACTGCTACAGACGCCGGCCTTTTCGCTCTATGAGTTATTTGACACTTTCACATAAAAAACACATCGCACTCTAAACCAGACAAAATAAAGCGAGGCTGCTCGAAGATAATGACCATGCACGTAGAGGCGTGTTCTGCGTCGTTTGTGAAGATAGTGCATGCATGGCCTACCGTAAACGTGTAGCACGCTGTTAAAATGCTTTTATGCCACTTTAGCCAGCAGGTCACTTTTATTTCCAATGGATGTGTTCTCAATGAATATGACGTCATAGTTTCAAAATAATAACACAGTTCTGCAGTACTATATGAACAATAGTGCGCATAAAACCAGAACGACGATCGTGTCGGACATCTTAGACGAATCACAGAGCATTGCCTAACATGCGCCTATCAGTCTGATCGACTAGAGCTTGCTCGAGAAGCCTGAAAATGACAGTACGTTTTCATTAGGAACAGGTTGAATAAAAAAGGAAACGAAAACACCGGAACACGAAGACAAAAAAATTATCGTATTTGAGCTTCCCACCACATAGGATACCGATCCTACAGTTGTTAACGTGCATACACAAAGTGCGGCGACTATGTATAAGGTATGAGCCTTGTAACGCAATAATGCTTTAACACAATTAACTAATACAAAAGAAAGAAATTATAAAGTTCAATATTTTTGCAGTGTTTAAGCACACGTGTCCGGACGCCGCAGGCGATGCGTATGTCCACGCCTGTCCATAAAACACAACAGAAGACAAGAAATTCCCGCTCGTCTCCGCTCACTCGTACGACGCCGCGTACCACAGGAAATATATGGACGCCACGAGCACGAACGCGATGGGGAAGATGACCCTCGCGAGCACGTCCAGCTCGTTGGCGCGGTAGGCACGGTAGGAGCGCTCCGTCTGACTCGCCGCGTCACACACGATCGTCAGTGTGCTCATGGTGGGCGGCTTGCGGTAGACGCGGTAGCGGGGCTCAGCCACGGCCGACGCCGACGCGCCAGTCACGCCGACGCTCTGCGCCCTGGCCTGGTCGCGGTAGGCGGCGTGGGCCACCACGAACTCCAGGAGGCTGCAGAAGACGGCGACGGCACTGACGAAGAACCAGACGTCGCCAGGCTGCAGCTGGGTGGCGTGCGGACTGGCGATGCGGTTGTGGCCAACCTGCGCGACCAGCATGAGCAGGCAGGCGACGCCCAGCGTGACTCGGCAGGCGGCCGCGCCGACGTCCATCCAGAAGGCGATCCAGGAGACGACCACCACCATGGTGGACGGCACGTAGGTGGACAACAGGAACGACCACGTCACCTAGGAGGAGCACCGTGGCACAAAGAAACTTGCTACAGGACTAGTTGGGCTAAATGATCTACACTTAGCTATATGAGGTGTCCCAGCTAACCTTAGTCAAGCTGTTAGAAAAAAAAATTACTCCATCTCCCGGTAAAGGGAACCATGTGTGAATGCGAAGCAGCGGGGAGATGGTAGCTTGAGCGGGAGATGGTTTCGCGGCAGCGGCCCGAGCGTTCATCGCGGCGCTGCACAGGAGAGAGAATGAGGCGCGCGCGCTCCCTCATTTTCATACCACGGAACTACCGTGGCGCCCCCAGCGGAGTATGCAGCTGTCGCACGACCTGTCGTGTGCGCCGCTCCGGATTCCTAGAGGAGAGAAAGGGGGGAGCGTAGGAGAGGAGAGAAAGGGGGAGGGGACGCGCATGCGCTGTGGGGGTGTGGCACGCGGGCGCCGCTCTGTACAGGATTCCTAGAGGAGAGAAAGGGGGGAGCGTAGGAAAGGAGAGGGGGGGGCGCATGCGCTGTGGGGGTGTGGGACGCCGCGGGAGGGACGGACACAGCCGCCAGAAAGAAATGCTTCGCATTAAAAAAACACGGTGCAAGGTACGATTATATGACTTACGGTGTTCGGTCGTCAGAGGAACATCGTAGGTCCTCTAATCAGATCTTGCAGCGGTGTTCCCTTTTAACAGCGGAACTATTTAAAGCTCTTGGTTAGGCCGCGTAGTGCTAACAAAAAAAACTGCGCCTGGCGATGACGCCACCGCGCGTTCTTAGCAACGCGTCGCCAATGCCTCCTAAAAAAACAAACTTTGGGAGGCATTGGCCTCGCACAGCTGGTGCGAGGCGTGATGTCACCGCTCAGCGAGGTTACCAACTTCTCGTAAGTTACCCTCGCCACAGTGCGAGGCGCGGTCGACGTATCTGGCGTTCGTCGGCGTGCTCCGGCTGTAGCCGGCATCGAGATGAGACATGCTGCATCTCGACGCCGGCTACAGCCGGGACACGCCGACGAACGCCAGGAGAATGAATGAATGAATGTGTGTGGTTTAGTGGCGCAAGGGCCAGGTATGGCCAAAGAGCGCCATGCCAGTGTTTGTTAGTTGATGATGATGATGATATTTGGTGTTTCGTGGCGCAAGGGCCAAATGTGGCCAAAGAGCGCCAAGACAATGAAAGATATGTTTGCCATGATCAGTGAGCTCCGATGATAGGATGCGATGTGGCTGTAAAGGGGCCTAAGAACAAATCGCGGTATAGAAGCGTAAAACATATATAGAATATAATTATGGCAGTGACGTGTGGGATGACCTGTGAGTGGTGAATAGATGAGAAGTGGTCATGGTACTAAAACTAAACATGTAGAGTAGCACGACGCCTGCCGAAGGCCTTTGTGGCCAAAGACTACGAGGCACGTGCTTTCTTTAATAAAATACCGCAGCAGCGGCCTCTCCAGAGAGGCCGTGCTACAAGTCACCTGGGTATATAACACGAAAGTTCTGTATATCTTTTAAAAAGGCGATGATGGCTTGGTATTTAAAAATAGGTTCATTGCCCAAAAACATACAGGGATGCAATGGTACATTCTGCCGTAATGGTAATGGAAAATGTCTTTTCCTATGAGGCTCCAGTTCAGGGCATTGGAGGAGGACGTGAAGTACACTGAGTGGCTCGCCACATTCATCACAGACAGGGGGATCGCCACCGGACAATAAGTATGCGTGTGTACTGTATGTGTGTCCTATCCTGAGTCTGCAAAGTGTAACCTGTGTGCGGCGTGTCTTTGATTCTGGTGGCCAATGAGCGAGATGAGGCTTGATGGTGTGTAATTTGTTGCCCGTTTCTCTGTCCCACAGACGTTGCCAGTAGGCCCTGACCTTTTTCTTAATAAAGGGTTTTAGGTCCATTACAGGAACGGCTATGGGTGAAGTGGCAGCGTCTGTATGAACTGATGTGGCTAGCTTGTCGGCCAACTCATTCCCTTCGATCTCGCGGTGCCCTGGCACCCAGCAGAGCACAATTTGCTGCTTGGATGCATACGCGGCGCAAATGGTGGAATAAAGAGTTATAATTATGGGGTTTCTGTGCCTACTTGAAGTGGTTAAACATTTCAACACACTCAAAGAGTCAGTGTAAATGACTGCCTTGCGTATGTCTAGCTGTTTGATGTGTTTAACCGCCACCAGGATGGCGTAGGCCTCCGCTGTAAAGATGGTTGTGTTTGGGTGTAGAACTCCCGCAGCAGAAAAGGACGGACCGACCGCCGCGTAAGACACGCCAGCGTGTGACTTTGAAGCGTCAGTAAAATATTCTGGACAAGAGTATGTGTGCTGCAATTCGAGGAAGTGCATACGGATATGTGCGACCGGCGCATGCTTTGTGACCTCAATGAAGGACAGATCACAGTCAATCAGCTGCCACTGCCATGGCGGCAGCTCTACAGGAGGGGGCATGACATCGTGCTCATGGAGCGACACATCCATTTCTTCGGCAAGAATTCTCACTCGCATTGCGTAGGGCTTTCTCACGGAAGGGCGGTTCAGAAAGGTTTGGGCACTGGACAGATCGTTTATAGTTGTGTAGGCAGGGTGCGTATTGTTTGAGTTCACTTTTAGGAAATATACAAAGGATAAGTAAGTTCTCTGTAGATGTAGCGACCATTCATTTGATTCGGCATAAAGGCTTTCTACGGGGCTTGTTCTGAACGCACCCGTAGAGAGGCGGATACCCTGATGGTGGACTGGGTCTAACATTTTCAAGGCGCTCGGCGTCGCGGAGTGATATATAATGGAACCGTAGTCTATACGTGATCGAATGAGGCTCTTATATAGATTCAATAGACATCTTGTGTCACTACCCCACGTAGTGCGAGACAACACTTTCAAGATGCTCATTGTCTTCAGGCACTTGTTTCTTAAATACTTTAGATGTGGGATAAACGTTAACTTCGCGTCCAGAATTAGGCCTAGGAATTTGTGTTCAGTTTTTACAGGTAGACCCTCACCCTGTATCTCGATGTTGGGATCAGGGTGCAGACCTCTCTTTCTGGAGAAGAGGACGCATGTGGACTTTTGTGGGTTAAGCCGAAAACCATTCTCGTCTGCCCACTTAGACAGTTTGTTCAGTCCAAGCTGAACCTGCCGCTCACAGATTGCAAGGTTACATGATGTGAAGCCTATCTGTACATCGTCGACATATACTGAATAAAATATGTTGCGTGGGATGTACAGACGCAGAGAGTTCATTTTTATGATAAAAAGGGTGCAACTGAGCACACCACCCTGTGGTACTCCAGTTTCCTGCACATATGGCCTTGATAGGGCATTACCCACACGAACACGGAATGTGCGGTTGGACAGATAACTTTCAATGATATTCAGCATAATGCCACGTATTCCAAAGTGTGCGAGGTCTCTTAGTATTCCGAATCGCCACGTGGTGTCATATGCTTTTTCCATATCAAGGAAAACAGACAGGAAGAATTGCTTGTGGACAAAAGCCTCGCGAATCTGAGCCTCTAGGCGTATCAGATGGTCAGTGGTGCATCGGCCGTCGCGGAATCCACACTGGTATGGGTCAAGCAGCTTGTTTGATTCTAGGAAATGTATCAGACGGCGGTTTATCATCTTCTCAAAGACTTTGCAGATGCAGCTTGTTAGAGCTATGGGCCGATAACTCGATACGGACGATGGATCCTTGCCCTGCTTCAGGATAGGGATTACTATGGCCTCTTTCCAGGCAGAGGGGATCTCGCCGGAGGTCCATATAGAGTTGTACAGGCAGAGAAGGGTTTTCTTTGTTTCAGAGGACAGGTTTTTCAACATTTCGTAGAGTATGCGGTCAGAGCCTGGGGCAGATTGGTTGCAACAGGTGAGTGATGCTTGCAGCTCTGCTAGGGAGAAAGGTAGGTTATATGGCTCGTTCCCAGTGCTCTTTCGGTCCAGTTTTTGTTTTTCTATTGCTGATTTGTATGTTGTAAATGCTGGAGAATAGTGTGATGAACTGGACACATGTTCAAAATGTGCACCCAGATGGTTCGCTTGGTCCTCCAGGCTGTCTCCCTGCGTGTGTACCAGGGGAGGCGGATGTGTTTGTCGCCCTCTTACTCTATTGACCCTGTTCCAAACCTTGGCCTCATCCGTGTACGAATTGATGCTTGATAAGAATTTTTGCCAGCTGTCTCTTCTGGCTTGTCTGCGCGTTCTCCTACCTTGGGACTTTGTTTTCTTGAAATTGACGAGGTTTTCAGTAGTAGGAAAATCGCGAAGCTGCCTCCATGCTTTGTTCTGCTGCCTACGTGCGTTCCGGCATTGTTCATTCCACCACGGGACACGGCGTTTGCTAGAAAGTCCACTTGTTTGGGGAATACATTTAAAAGCTGCATCAATTATGAAATTAGTAAAATATTCGACGGCACCGTCAATTCCGAGTGATGAAATGTCAGCCCACGAGAGCGTACTGGTAAGTTTTTGGAATTTCTCCCAGTCCGCTGCATCGACCTTCCACCGGGGAGCGTGTGGTGGAGATTCGTATTGTCTTGGTGTTCTCAGCAGTATGGGGAAATGGTCGCTCCCGTAAGGGTTTTTTATAACTTCCCATTCAAGTTCAGGAAATATGGATGGAGAAGCTATGCTGAGATCTATAGAAGAAAAAGTTTTGTTTGCAAGACAATAATATGTAGGTTCTTTTTTGTTTAGCAGACATGCACCGGATGAGAAAAGAAAGCCTTCAATTAGACGGCCTCGAGCATCGGTGCGAGAGTCGCCCCACAGTCCGCTGTGTGCATTCAGATCCCCAAGAACAAGATAAGGTTCTGGCAATTCGTCTATTAGGGACTGGAATTCATGTTTGTGTAAGCGGTAATGTGGGGGTATGTAAAGCGAGCAAATGGTGACGAGTTTGTTTAAGAGAACAAGTCGAACTGCCACTGCTTCGAGGGGCGTTTGCAGCGGTAAACGTTGACACGCTATGCTTTTCTGAATTATAATGGCAACACCGCCTGAAGATGCAAGAGCATCATCGCGGTCTTTACGAAACGTAACATACTGTCGAAGAAAGTTTGCATGTTCCGATTTTAAGTGAGTTTCCTGTACACACAGCACTTTTGGATTGTGTTCGTGGAGAATTTCTTGCACATCATCGAGGTTCCTAAGAATGCCTCGGACGTTCCACTGTATGATTTGTATATCCATACTGAAAGTAAAATTGGTGCTGTGTGTACAAAAAGGAAGTGTTGCCTTAGATTACAGAACCTTTTCCAGGCCCTGTAACGCGGGATTTGTCCTTTTTGAAGCGGTCGAGGGAGCCTCGCCGCTCCTTAGGCGCTTGATGCGCCGTCGGGATGGGTGTAGTGTCCATTGACTCATGTGAGGCGCTGGACACGCGCTCTTGCGAGCGAGAAATTTCGCGAGAAAGTCTCGCCGCGAAGGACGAGACCTTTGCGCCCACCAGCCCGGAGGTTGATGGGGCTGCCTTTGGGCCTGAGCTGCGCCGGCTGTTGCCAGCGGCAGCAGGGGCCGGAGAGGGTGAGGCAGCCTTGACTGCACCCACCGTGGGCGCTGCTGGCGGTCCTGCCGGTTCGCTACGCGTAGCGCAGGCTGCTACCGAGGGCTGTTGTGGTGCCGGCAACCCTAGGGTAACCGGGCCTGTTTGCTGGTTGGGTGGAGTAGACTTCGCTACTTCCACCCTAGGGGCAGGAGCCACAAGCGACAGCTCGCTGCGCGCGGGCTGGGCAGGTGGCAATAGCCGCTGCGACGCTGCCCCTTGACGCGCCGCATCAGCGTAAGTGGTCGTGTGGAATGGTGAGCACCTTTTGCGTGCTTCCTTAAACGATATGTTTTCACGGACTTTGAGAGTGATGATTTCTTTTTCTTTTTTCCAGTTCGGACAAGACCGGGAGTAAGCTGGATGCTCACCATCACAGTTTACACAGTGAGGTGTCGCTTCACAGTTGTCTGAGGAATGGCCTTGGGTTCCACATTTCGCACATGTGAGTCGACCACGGCAGCTCTGCGAGCCGTGGCCAAATCGTTGACATTGGAAACATCGTCTTGGATTAGGTACGTATGGTCTGACAGCTATCTTTGTGTATCCGGTTTCTATGGTTTGTGGCAGATCGCAAGTGGCAAAGGTCAGAATCAGGTGTTTTGTAGGAATTTCTTTGTTGTCTCGTCTGATAATGATGCGCTGTACGTTGGTTACATTTTGTTCTTTCCAGCCTTCCAATAGTTCGGTTTCGGACAAGTCGATAAGATCTGCATCAGACACTACTCCTCGTGCTGTATTCATAGACCGATGAGGTGAAACGGTAACAGGAATGTCTCCAAATGTCACAAGCTTGTTTATTTTACTGTGTTGCTCTTTATCACGGATCTCAAGGAGGAGGTCCCCGCTCGCCATTTTGGTGACCTTATAGCCAGGGCCAAGTGCTTCAGTCAGGCCTTTTGCAACTAGGAAAGGGGATAGGGTTCTAGCTGGTTTTTCTGTTTTTTCACTATGTACAACTTGGAAACGAGGAAAAATTTCTTTAGGTTTGAAAAGGCTTAATATTTCATCGGTGCGTCCCCTCTTGTGAGGGTGACGATCAAGTAGACGGGGAAATGCAGGTGTTCCCATGTTATTATCGTTTATTTCGGCGGCAATGGCGGCCACCCACCACGGAGCCCAACTAGGGGACGCTGCAGCACTTAACGTGTAAGGCTGCAGACGCCAGCCGTGCATTGCTGCTATAACCCAATATAAGATACCCAAGAGAGGGCACATACACAAGGTTAACCCAAGCCGCCTGTGAAAATTAGGAAGTGACGGAAGAGAAGAGATGATAGGAGAGTAAAAGAAAGGAGATAGGAAAGCAAAAGGTTGGAGAGGGGGACAGGAAAAGGCGACCACCGGTTTCCCCCGGGTGGGTCAGTCCGGGGGTGCGTCTACGTGAAGCCGAGGGCCAAAGGGATGTGTTGCCTCCGCCGAGGGCTCCGTAAAGGCTCCAAAACACCCGACATCGGCTCAACCCCAGGATCCCCTTTCCCGGACACGGCTAAGCCGCGCACGATACACGCGGGAGGGTCCAACCCTCCTGTGCTGGGTCCGTGGTGTCGCAAATCACGCTGCCAAACGCCTGCTGCGATGAAGAGATGAACGTAAGACAGTGTTTAAGGCAGTAATGGCAGAAGTACGCCTAACGAGCCTGAACACAAGGGCCATCTACCACAGGTTGGAGGTTCATTTCCATTCAACAAAAAATTGTGAGTACCATATGTGTGTCCTATTCTTAGACGACAGAACAGGACATCAGTTCGTCGTGTTTTCGTTGCGGGTGACCAGAAACCTAACTGTGGCTTAATTAAGTGAAGCTTATTATTTGTTTCAGCGTCCCACAAGTGTTGCCAGTGGCTTCGTAGCTTCTTTCGCAAGAAAGGCTTCAAGTCTGTTGCAGGAACAGTAGCCGCAGGATTAATAGCTTGCGATGTAGTTGATGTGGCCAACTGGTCTGCTAGCACATTACCCTCAATGCCTCTATGGCCAGGCACCCAGCATATAGTCACATGCTGGTTAGATATATACGCTATGCATAAACTGGAATAGAGCTCAGTAAGTACAGGATTTTTGTTTTTGCAGAGTGACATCAGAGCTTTCACCACGCTTAGGGAGTCTGTAAATATAATTGCTTTTTGAAGTTTTGATGCCCTTATATGATTCACAGCCGACAATAGTGCATAGGCCTCAGCCGTAAAGATACTCGTTTCCGGGTGGAGTACACCGGATTCCGAAAAGGATGGGCCGACGGCTGCATAAGATACCCCGGCATGTGACTTGGAAGCATCTGTGTAAAGCTGTGTACACGAGTATTTAGATTGGAGTTCTAAGAAATGCATTTTAATGTGTGCCTCTGGCGCGTGTTTAGTGACCTCCAGGAACGATGTGTCACACTCTATGAGTTGCCAGTGCCACGGCGGCAACAGTTTCGCTGGAGCCATAGGACGTTGTTCAAGCAGCGCAACACCCATTTCCTCACTAAGATTCCTCACACGCAAGGAGAACGGCTTTCTTGCTGCAGGTCGATTATGGAAGAGTGTGGCAGCGGTCTTGTCATTTATAGTTGAGTAAGAAGGATGTTTAATGTTTGCTTGTACTTTCAGAAAATACGTGAAACTGTTGTATGACCGCTGGAGATGAAGCGACCACTGATTCGACTCTACGTACAGCTCTGGATTGGACTTGTCCTGAAAGCACCGGTCGCGAGACGGATACCCAGGTGGTGGACGGGGTCTAGTATTTTAATGCACTGGGCGTTGCTGAATTGTAAATTATAGATCCGTAATCAAGGCGTGAGAGGATAAGACTTTTATACAAGTTAAGCAAACACTTCGATCGATCACTACCCCAAGTCGTACGCGACAGAAGCTTTAAAAGGTTCATTGTCTTCAGGCATTTTGCCCTAGATACTTAATATGAGGAATAAATGTAAGCTTCGAATCTAAAACAATGCCTAGAAACTTATGCTCGCTGCTCACAGAGAGCGCATCTCCTTTGATTGCAATACTTGGGACTGGCGTTACGCCTCTCTTGTTAGTAAAGAGTACGCAAGTGCTCTTCTGGGGATTTACCTTAAAACCATTTCATCTGCCCATTTGGACAATTTGTTTATTACAAGCTGCACTTGTCGTTCGCAGATGGCAATATTGCATGACTTGAAGGCTATCTGCACATCATCGATATAAACAGAATAAAACATAGTGCGTGGGATGACTGTGTGCAGGGAACTCATTTTTACGATAAATAGTGTGCAACTAAGCACGCCCCCTTGTGGCACACCGGTCTCTTGGGTGAATGACTTAGAAAGAGCGTTACCCACTCTTACGCGGAATGTGCGATTCGATAGGTAACTTTCAATTGTGTTTTAACATGTTGCCACGGACACCCATCGCAGAGAGATCTCGGAGAATGCCGTAGCGCCATGTCGTGTCGTAAGCTTTTTCTAGGTCGAGAACACTGAAAGACAGAACTGCTTATGTATAAAAGCGTCTCTGATATAAGACTCAATGCGAACAAGGTGGTCTGTTGTGGACATACCTTCCCTGAAACCACATTGGAAGGGGTCTAGTAATTTGTTATTTTCAAGGAAACAGATTAGCGCCTGTTGATCATTTTTCAAATAGTTTGCACAGACAGCTTGTTAGCGCTATTGGCCTGTAGCTGCTGGCTAGGGACGGGTCTTTGCCTTGTTTAAGCACGGGAATGACTATAGCTTCCTTCCACGAGGACGGGATATATCCATGCGCCCACATGACATTGAAAAGATACAGGAGTGTTTTCAGCGCTTCAGGATTCAGGTACTTAATCATTTCATACATGACACGATCACCGCCTGGCGCCGAGTTATTGCAGCAAGCGAGGGATGCTTTAAGTTTAGTTAAAGTGAATGGATAGTTGTAGGCCTCACTCGATGAACCTTTACGTTTTAGGGGCTGTCGCTCTTCGCGTTCTTTAACTCTCAGAAATGCTTGTGTCTAGTGGGACGCACTGGAGATATATTGAAAGTGTTCGCCCAGACAACCAGCCTGATCTTCCAGGCTCTCTCCTTGAGTACTTACTAAGGGGAGTGGGTGTACCTCCCGGCCTTTTAATTTATTTACTCGATTCCACACTTTCGTCTCATCCGTGTAAGAATTTATACTGGAGATGTACTTCTCCCAACTCTCCCTTTTAGCACGTCGACGTGTTCTTCTAGCCTGGGACTTTATTTGTTTGAAACTAATCAAGTTTTCGGCGGTTGGAGAGTCGCGAAGTCGTCCCCAAGCTTTGTTTTGATTTTTCCGTGCTTCCTTGCATTCTTCGTTCCACCACGGGATACGACGTTTATTAGCCAGTCCGTTAGTTTGACGGATGCATGTTGTGGCAGTCTCAATTATAAAGCCCGTTATATATGCTACAGCATCGTCTATATTTAAAGAGGCAATATCATCCCTGCTTAAATACGTTTGTTCTTGGAAACGTTCCCAGTTAGCCGAGTCAACCTTCCATCGGGGAATGTGTGGGGAACATAGATCTTGTTTTGTCAGTTTTAACATGATTGGGAAGTGGTCGCTCCCAAAAGGGTTCTTCACAACTGACCACTCCAGGTACGGAATCAGTGTACTCGACACGATACTTAAATCTATGGAGGAGTATGTGTTGTGCGCCATGCTGTAGTAAGTTGGCTCTGTCTTATTAAGTAAACATGCTCCTGAAGAAAAGAGAAAGTTTTCAATCAGGCGTCCTCTCGCATCGCAACGAGAGTCTCCCCACAATGTGTTATGTGCAGTTTAAATCTCCGACAACTATGTATGGTGCCGGAAGTTGATCTATGTAGTTCTGAAATTCAGTTTTATTAAGATGATAATTAGGAGGGATGTATATAGAGCTAACAGTGACTAGGCCTGTCAAACAATACCCCTCGGACAGCAACTGCCTCTAGGGCGTACGAAGTTTCAGTTCTGACAGGCACACCTCTGTCACCTACGATAGCAACACCGCCGGATGACACGACGGTGTCATCGCGGTCTTTGCGAAAGATGGCGTATTGACGGAGGAAGTTGCATTGTGTAGATTTAAGGTGTGTCTCCTGAACACACAGCACCTTCGGATTAAACTTGTGTAGGATTTCTTGAACGTCATCGAGGTTGTGGAGGAGTCCTCTGACGTTCCACTGTATTATTTGTGTATCATGTTGAAAGTGTTTTTTGTGCTGTGGTATAGGAGACTAACTTAAGCTACAGAGCCCTTGTCGGGCCCTGTGATGCGGGCTTTTTCTTTTTTGGAGCGATCGCGAGATTCTCGCCGCTCCTGAGGCGCTGGTGGCGCCGTCTGGCCGGTTGTTGTGTCCATCGCCTCTTGTGAGGCGCTGGACACGCGCTCTTGCGAGCGGTTGGTTTGACGAGAAGGCCTCGCCTCGAGGGACGAGGCCCTGGAGGCCACCAGCCCGGAGGTCGATGGCCCCTTCTTGTGAGTTGGCGGAGCAGCGCTAGCTGCAGCCGCCGAGGGGGCGGATGGCGTCACTGCCGGCTCACTGTGTGTGGGCCGGACAGCCGCCGGAAGCCGTTGCTGACGCTGCCCCCTGACGCGCCACTTCGGCAAAGGTGTTCTTTGGCAGGTATGATACCCGCCTGCGTGCCTCTTTGAACGAAATATTTTCTTTGACTTTGATTGTGACGATTTCCTTTTCCTTCTTCCAGGATGGGCAGGACCGTGAATATGCGGCGTGCTCCCCATCACAGTTCACGCAGTGGAGAGTGTTTTGACACGCTCCAGAAAGGTGTTCATTGGCACTGCATTTTGCACAAGTCTGACGGCCTCGGCAGTTCTGTGAACTGTGCCCGAATCGCTGGCACTTAAAACATCGGAGCGGGTTAGGCACGTATGGCCTGACACGGATCTTGACATACCCGGCCTCAATGGTCTCGGGTAGCACACTAGAACCAAAGGTAAGAATAACATGTTTTGTTTGAATTTCCTTTCCATCGCGCCTCATCTTAATTCGCTTTACGTTAACCACGTTCTGTTCTTTGAGTCCTTCCAAAAGTTCTTCCTCAGTGAGCTCCATCATGTCATCGTCTGAGATTACACCACGGATGGTGTTCATGGTACGGTGAGGGGTGACCGTAACTGGGATTTGTCCGAAAGAGACTAGTTTAGGCAGCTTTCATACTGTTTTTTGTCGCGGAGCTCCAAGAGGAGGTCACCGCTGGCCAACTTAGTTGCTTTGTAGCCTGGGCCTATAGATTCTGTCATACATTTGGAAACGAGGAACGGTGAGATAATCCTCACAGTCTTCTCTGGTCTTTCACTGTGTACTACATGGTAGCGCGGGAAATTCTCTATTTGGTGGCCAAAAAACTTGAAGACATCTTCGGTGCGCCCCCGTTTCTGGGGGCGATCAGGGAGTTTGGGGAAAGCACGATCCATAGGTATATCTAAATTTCGGCAGAAACGCCAGCCGCCCACCATGGAGCCCAACAAGGGGACGCCGCAGGACATATAGGAAGCAAGTCATGCAGACGCCAACTGTACGTTCCGCTATAACCAAATATGTACAGCCAAGGTTGGTTGTACCACACAAGGTTAACCCTCGCTGCCTGGAAAGTCGGAAGTAAATAGAAGAGAGGAGAAGACAGGAAAGATTGAAAGAAAGAGGGAAAGACGCAGATTGGAGAGGGGGACAGGAAGAGGCAACTACCGATTTCCCCCGGGTGGGTCAGCCGGGGGTGCCGTCTACGTGAAGCGAGGCCAAAGAGGTGTGTTGCCTCCGCCGAGGGGCCATAAAGGTCCAAGCATCCCGCATTCGGCTCAACCCCCAGGATCCCCTTTTTCCCCGGACACGGCTAAGCCAGCGCACGGTTACCACGGCGGGAGGGTCCAACCCTCATGTGCTCGGGTACGTGGTGTCGGCAACAGCACCAAACGGCCTGCGTGACGGCAGACGCCCCTGCGGGGGTCGTTTGCGCAAATTGCTAGCCCTATGTCCACAGTTTCTGGCATGATATGCAGCTAAAACACGAGCCCATAGGGACGGACCGGACATGAATATCCCAGCGTCGATCTACGCCAGCGATTACGGATGTCACTCCAATATGAGTTAGGTTGATGTAAATATGGGTGTGGAGATATGATTATGTTGTTTTACTGGGCAAGGCCAGCTATGGCACAAAGAGCGCCAGGCAGTGGTGTACTGATTGACAATGGTATGTCCATGACATTGCGATAAGTAGATGGGTAGTGGCTGTATAGGGTCTAAAACATCTGCGCACTAAAGGTGCGTAAAATACAAATTATAGATCATGACAATGATGTGATAGGGCGCAATGAATATGGTATAAAAAAGCTGTGAGCGATACAAGGCACTACTGCCTCACAGAGACCCTTAGAAGCAAGAGCCTGGAGGAGAGTGCATTTCAATATGCTGTCGCAGCAGCGTCCTCTGAAAGAGGACCCTGCTACGAATCTCTCGGGCGAAGAACTTGCAAAATGTCGATGTCGTTTAAAAGGCTAAAACTGAGTCGTGCTGAAATACCGGGTCATTAGCTAAAAACATCGCTGGGTGAAGGGGTATGTTCTCTCTATAGGCTTGAACAAAGTGTTTCTTTCTTTCAGGTTCTATTAGAGGACACTGCACTAGGATGTGAAGTACAGTAAGTACCTCCCCACATCTAGTACAGGTCGGGGGTTCGCCTCCAGACAACAAGTAATTGTGCGTGCCGTAAGTGTGTCCTATTCTGAGCCTACAGAATAGGACATCATTTCTTCTAGATTTCGTGGTGGATGGCCAGTTCCCTAAGCGAGGCTTAATTAAATGAAGTTTGTTTAGACTCTGGGCGTCCCACAAACGTTGCCAGTGGGCTCGAAGTCTCTTACGTAGATATGGCTTCATATCGGGAACAGGGACGGGCATGGATGTGTTTCCAGCTTTTGCGTCGATGGATGTGGCAATCTGGTCTGCCAGTACATTTCCCTCGATGTCTCGGTGTCCTGGCACCCAGCACACCATAACATGCTGCCCAGACGCATATATATTGCATATTATTGAATAAAGCGATACTATTACTGGATTTTTGTGCCTTTTAAGAGATTTTAAAGCTTTTACTACGCTCAGCGAGTCTGTGTAGATAATTGCTTTTGGTATTTTCGATTCTTTGATATGTTTAAGAGCCGACAGTATTGCACAAGCCTCTGCTGTGAAAATGCTCGTTTGGGGGTGCAGGGCGTCGGCATCTGAAAATGATGGGCCAACCGCTGCATAAGAGACGCCAGCATGAGACTTTGATGCATCGGTGTAAAATTCCGGACAGGAGTATTTATGCTGCAGTTCGAGGAAATGCATTCGAATGTGTGCAACCGGGGCGTGCTTCGTAACATGTAAAAAGGACAAATCACAGTCGACAATCTGCCACTGCCACGGTGAGACCTGTATAGTGGGTGTCATTAGACGATGTTCAAAGAGTGGGACATCCATTTCCTCAGCCAGACTTCTCACACGCAACGAGAAGGGCTCTCTTACTGCAGGTCGGTTATGAAAGAGGTGGGAGCTGGACAAATCATTTACGGTGGAATATGAGGGATGTTCACTGTTTGCATTCACTCTAAGAAAATACATGAAAGCTGTGTAGGTCCTCTGGAAGTGGAGGGACCACTCATTGGATTCCACGTAAAGGCTTTCTACAGGGCTTGTCCTAAAGGCACCTGTAGACAGGCGAATACCTAGATGGTGGATGGGGTCCAGCATCTTCAACGCGGTTGGGGTGGCTGACTGGTAAATTATGGCCCCGTAGTCTAGGCGTGTTCGTATGAGGCTTTTATACAAATTTAACAGACACTTTCTGTCCACTACCCCATGTAGTGCGTGACAACACTTTTAAAATATTCATTGTTTTCATGCACTTGTTTTTTAGATGTTTTAGGTGTGGTATGAATGTTAGCTTAGTGTCAAGAATTATGCCTAAGAATTTATGTTCCGTTTTTACAGGTAGACGCTGTCCTTGCAGGTCAATGTCGGGGTCGGGGTACAGTCCTCTCTTTCTAGAAAAAAGGACGCAGGCGCTCTTTTGTGGATTTAGGCAGAACCCATTCTCGTCTGCCCATTTAGCCACCTTGTTCAGACCAAGTTGAACCTGCCGCTCACAGATTGCAAGGTTGCATGATTTAAATCCAATCTGTATATCATCGACGTACGTTGAATAAAACATGTTGCGTGGGATGCATAGACGCAAGGAATTCATTTTTATAATGAAGAGAGTGCAACTGAGCACCCCACCCTGTGGTACTCCGGTTTCCTGCACGAAAGGCCGTGATAATGCATTGCCAACTCGAACACGGAATGTGCGATTCAGCAGATAACTTTCAATCACATTTAACATATTACCACGTATACCAAAGTGGGAGAGGTCTCTCAGTATTCCGAACCGCCACGTGGTGTCGTATGCTTTTCCATGTCGAGGAAAACAGAAAGGAAGAATTGTTTGTGAACAAAAGCTTCACGTATCTGTGCCTCAATACGTATCAGATGGTCAGTGGTGGATCGACCCTCGCGAAAACCGCACTGGTATGGGTCAAGGAGCTTGTTTGATTCTAGGAAATGTATCAGACGGCGGTCTATCATCTTCTCGAAGACCTTGCAGAGGCAGCTTGTTAGAGCTATGGGCCTGTAACTCGATACGGACGATGGATCCTTGCCCTGCTTCAGAATGGGGATCACTATGGCCTCTTTCCAGGCAGAGGGGATCTCGCCGGAGGTCCATATAGAATTATAGAGACAGAGAAGGGTTTTCTTCGTTTCAGAGGGTAGGTTTTTCAACATGTCATATAGTATACGGTCAGGGCCTGGGGCAGATTGCTTGCAACAGGTGAGTGATGCATGCAGCTCTGCTAGGGAGAAAGGTAGGTTATATGGCTCGTTCCCAGTGCTCTTTCGGTCTATTTTTTGTTTTTCTATAGCTGATTTATATCTTATAAATTCTGGTGAATAGTGTGAGGAACTGGACACAGGTTCAAAATGTGCACCCAGATGGTTCGCTTGGTCCTCAAGGCTGTCTCCCTGCGTGTGTACCAGGGGAGGTGGATGTGTTTGTCGTCCTCTTACTCTATTGACCCTGCTCCAAACCTTGGCCTCATCCGTGTACGAGTTGATACTTGATAAAAATGTTTTCCAGCTGTCTCTCCTGGCTTGTCTGCGTGTTCTCCTACCTTGGGATTTGATTTTCTTGAAATTTACAAGGTTTTCAGCAGTAGGATAATCGCGAAGCTGCCTCCATGCTTTGTTCTGCTGCCTACGTGCATTCCGGCATTGTTCATTCCACCACGGAACACGACGTTTGCTAGGAAAGTCCACTTGTTTGGGGAATACACTTAGAGGCTGCATCAATTATGAATTTAGTAAAATACTCGACGGCACCATCAATTCCGAGCGATGAAATGTCTGCCCACGAGAGTTTACTGGTAAGAGTTTGGAATTTATCCCAGACCGCTGCATCGACCTTCCACCGGGGGGGGCATGTGGTGGAGACTCGTATTGTCTTGTTGCTCTCAGCAGTACTGGGAAATGGTCGCTCCCATAAGGGTTTTTTATAACTTCCCATTCAAGTTCTGAAAATAGAGACGGGGAAGCTATGCTACGATCAATAGAAGAAAAGGTTCTATTTGCGATACAGTAAAATGTAGGTTCCTTCTTATTCAGGAGACACGCACCAGAGGAAAAAAGAAATTGTTCAACAAGACGGCCTCGCGCATCGATACGAGAGTCGCCCCACAGACTGCTGTGTGCATTGAAATCGCCAAGAACAAGATAAGGTTCTGGCAATTCGTCTATAAAGGACTGAAATTCATGTTTGTGTAAGTGGTAATGTGGGGGTATGTAAAGCGAGCAAATGGTGATGAGTTTGTTCAGAAGGACAAGTCGAACTGCCACTGCTTCAAGGGGCGTTTGTAGCTGCAAACGTTGACATGCTATGCTTTTGTGAATTACAATGGCAACACCGCCTGATGATGCGAGAGCATCATCGCTATCTTTACGAAACGTAACATACTGTCGGAGAAAATTTGTATGTTTCGATTTTAAGTGCGTTTCCTGTACACACAGCACTTTTGGATTGTGTTGGTAAAGAAGTTCTTGGACATCGTCGAGGTTCCTAATAAGGCCTCTGACGTTCCATTGAATGATTTGTGTATCCATAATGAAAGTAAATTGGTGCTGTGTGTAAAAAAGGAAGTGTTGCCTTAGATTACAGAGCCGTTTGCGGCCCTGTAATTTTGGTTTTGTCTTTTCTAGAGCGGTCCAAAGAGTTTGGCCGCTCTTTAGGTGCTGGTTGCACCACCTTGCTTGGGGTAGTGTCCATAGCCTCTTGTGAAGCGCTGGACACTCGCTCTAACGAGCGATGTGTACGTCGTGTAGCCTTCGCCTCGAGGGACGAAGGCTGTGGCCTCACCAGCCCGGAGGCCGATGGAACCTCCTTAGCCTCTGAGCTGCGATGGCTGCTGCCAGCGCTAGTAGAGGCCTCTGGTGCGGCCGATTTCGAGGGAGGCAGGGCAGCCTCAGCTGCTCCCACCATGGGGGCAGGTGGAAGTCGCCTCAATACGCTGCGCGTGCCTTGGGCGACCGCCGGGGTCCGTCGTGGTGCTGCCCCCTGTTGCACCACTTCGGCAAAAGAAGTTTTCATCGAAAATGCAGGTGAAAGACGCTGTCGTGCTTCCCGGAAACTGATATTTTCTTTGACTTTGATAGTAATGATCTCCTTTTCTTTCTTCCAGGCTACGCAAGATCTGGAATATGCAGGGTGGCTGCCATCGCAGTTCGCGCAATGGGCCTCAGCAGTACAGTCATCAGCAGAGTGATCTTTTGTAGGCACATTTCGCACAAGTTAGTCGTCCTCGGCAGCTTTGAGAGGCATGACCAAACCTCTGACACTTGTAGCAGCGTCGTGGATTTGGAATGTAGGGTCTAACACGCAGTTTGAGGTAGCCTGTTTCTATTGCATCCGGGAGTGTGCTAGAGCCAAAAGTAAGTACTATGTGTTTGGTTGGTAGTTCTTTGTTATCGCGCCTGATTTTTATGCGTTGTACATTTATAACATTTTCTTCTTTCCATCCATTCAGGAGTTCTTCATCAGTCAAATCCATGAGGTCGTCGTCTGAAACCACACCTTGACGGTGTTCATTGTTCGGTGTGGACTAACAGATATGGTTTTATCGCCAAATGCCACCAGGTTTGTTAGTTTCTCGCACTGCATCTTGTCTTTTACTTCAATCAGAAGGTCCCCACTTGCCATCTTGGTGGCTTTGTAGCCACTTCCAATTACCTCCGTGAGACATTTTGACACCAAGAAGGGTGAAATGTTTGTTGCTTTTTTATCAGTGTTTTCACAGTGAATCACATGATACTTAGGGAATGTGTCTCGTTTCTTCAAAAAGAATTCAAAGGTTGCGTCGGTGCGCCCCCTTTTCGGGGGACGATCAGGTGAGAAGGGTTTCGAGGGTCCCATGGAATGAGTTGTTTGTTCGGTATCAATGCCAGTCACCCACCACCGAGCCCAACGAGGGGACACGGCAGAGATTGTTATGAAGCAAGCACTGCCATGCCAACTGTACATTGTTACTATAACCGCATATGTTATAATCAAGGTAGATCATAACACACAAGGTTAACCCTTGCTGCCAGGAATGTTGGAAGTAAATGGAAGAGAGAAGAAGACAGGAAAGATTGAAGGTGAGAGGGATAGGCGAAGATTGGAGAGAGAGAGACAGGAAAAGGCAACTACCGTTTTCCCCCGGGTGGGTCAGTCCGGGGGTGCCGTCTACGTGAAGCGGAGGCCAAAGAGGTGTGTTGCCTCCACCGAGGGGCCGTAAAGGTCCAAACACCTGGCATCGGCTCAACCTCCAGGATCCTATTTTCCCCGTACACGGCTAAGCCGCGCACGGCTACACGCGGGAGGGGCCAACCCTCATGTGCTCGGGTCCGTGGTGTCGCAACACACCAAACGCCTGCTGACGCAGACGCCCCTGCGGGGCCTATGTTAGGTGGGTGAGCTCTCTGTATTGCTTCCAGTCGGCAGAATCAATCTTCCACTGGGGAACATGAGGAGAGTTTTCTTCACTTTTTCTTAATGTTAAAACGATCGGGAAGTGGTCACTCCCGTATAGGTTTTTAATGACGTCCCACTCCAGATATGGCATGAGTGTACTTGATGCTATGCTTAAATCTATAGATGAGTATGTATTGCGTGCCACGCTGTAAAATGTGGGCTCTTTTTTATTTAGCAAGCACGCATCTGTGGAGAAAAGAAAGTTTTCAATTAAGCGTCCTCTCGCGTCACAACGAGAATCACCCCACAGGCTGCTATGGGCATTTAGATCTCCAACAACGATATATGGTTGGAGAAGTTCAGCGATGAAGCTTAAAAACTCTGATCTGGAAAGTGGGTAATTCGGAGGGATGTAAAGGGAACTTATAGTGACAAACTTCTGAAAGAGCACCGCTCGGACTGCGAGTGCCTCAAGAGGAGTTCGGAGAAGTAACTGCTGACAAGCAACATCTTTGTTCACTATAATGGCGACGCCACCTGAAGAGGCGCGTGCTTCATCTCGATCTTTTCGGAAAATGGTGTATTTGCTGAGGAAGTTACTTTGTGTTGGTTTTAGGTGTGTCTCCTCTACACACAGCACTTTGGATTGTATTTGTGTAGAAGTTCTTTAATGCCATCGAGGTTGTGCATAAGACCTCTCACACTCCAGTGTAATATTTGTGTATCCATATTGATTGTGTTTTTGGGCTGTGTGTCAAGAGGGTTCAAGTTGGCTTACGAAGCCTTTCCAGGCCCCGTAATCCGTGGTTTGTTTGTCTTGGAGCGTCCGCGAGAATCGCGCCGCTCCCGAGGCGCTGACTGCACCGTCTGGCTTGGAGTTGTGTCCATCGACTCCTGGGAGCCACTGGACTTCCGCTCACTCGAGCGGGGTAGTTTCGGGGTAGGCCTTGCCTCGAAAAGCAGAGCCTTGGAGGCCACCAACCCAGAGGTCGATGGGCCCTCCTTCAAAGACGGCGCAGCAGTGGCTGGCTTCTGTCGCCTGGGGGGCTGGTGGCACAGCTGCGGCCACAGTCTTTGTGGGCCGGGCTGATGCCAGAGTCTGCTGCAGCGTTGCCCCCTTTCGCGCTGCACCAGCATACCCTGCGGTATGTAGGAAGGAAACACGTTTCCGCGCTTCTTGAAATGAGATGTTCTCTTTCACTTTCAAGGTAATGATGTCTTTTTACTTCTTCCACGTAGGGCATGATCGGGAATAACAGGCAATCTCACCGTCGCAGTTTGCGCAGTGGAGCGTGTCAGTACAGTTGTCGGAAGCGTGTTCTTGTTTGCCACATTTTGCGCAAGTAAGCCGGCGGCGGCAGCTTTGTGAGCCATGGCCAAATCTCTGACATTTGAAACATCTGCGTGGATTTGGAAAGCAGAGTCTTACTCGTGTCTCTGTGTAACCAGTTTCGAGAGAGTCTGGCAGTAAACTCGTCGCAAAGGTGAGAATGAGATGTTTTGTACGAATTTCTTTGTTGTCACGTTTGATCATTATTCTTTGTACTTTGATAACATCCTATTCCTTCCATCCTTCAACTGGTTCTTCTTCGCTCAGATTCATGAGGTCATCATCGGATACCACACCTCTTGATGTGTTCATTGAGCGATGAGGGGTTACCGTGATTTCATCACCACAAAAAGCAAGGAGATTTGAAATCTTTTCATGCTGTAGTTTGTCGTGAACTTCAAGCAGTAGGTCGCCGCTGGCCATTTTAGTGATTTTGTATCCGGGACCCAGCACGTCTGTGAGAACTTTTGCAACGGTGAAAGGTGAAAGGGTTCTGACTGTCTTTTCGGCGCATTTGCTATGTATAACATGGTAGCGTGGGAAGGATTCTTTGCGTTGGACAAAAAAAATGAGCTTCATCGGTACGCCCTCTTTTCGAAAGAGGGCGATCAGGCAGTCGGGGAAAGGTACTTAAAGCCATAAATACTTTTTGTTTTCGGCAGCTACGCCAGCCGCCCACCACCGAGCCCAACAAGGGGACGCTACGAGACCCGAAGGAGACGCAGACGCCAGCTGTACGTAGCTACTATAACCTAATATAAATATCTTAGGCTGGATAGAATACACCAGGTTAACCCTTGCTGCCTGCAAAGTCGGAAATAAGAGGAAGAAAGGAGAATACAGGAAAGACTGCAAGTGAGAGAGAAAGACGACTGCGCTTCCCTTCTCTTGGTATCCATTCTGTAACCCTACTGGTCCACCGGCATAGGCGCCGACTACGGGGTGGCCCTGGGGCTCGAGCCCCCCGCCCCTCCACAGCGCGAGACCAGCTCGTTCTTCCTCTTCTTTTCTCGAGTGATGGCGCCCGCGCCTCGGTCAAACTATCAAATACCACACGCGTGTAGCATAATCCCCCGGCGGCAGAAGCGACGTCCCGGAGCGTCTAAATGTCATCACTGGGAGGGTGATACTGCTTCAGTCGTGTAACGTGCACGATATCACTGGACTGGGAAGCAGATGGGGCGTCAGGGGCGATCTCGTAGGTGACAGGAGTCACGGCACGAATCACTCGGTAGGGGCCTGTGTAACGAGACAGCAGTTTTTCGGACAGGGCGACCTAACGCGACGGAGACCATAGAAGCACCAAAGAACCAGGCGGGAAGTGCACGTCGCGGTGTCGCTGGTCGTACAAACGCCGTTGACTCTCTTGGGAGTGCAGAAGGAGGCGACGGGCAATTTCCCTTGCGTGGGCAGCGCGGGTGACGGCGTCAAGTGCATATTCACTGGTGGGTGCTGCGAGAACAGGGAGGCTTGTGTCGAGGGGCAGTGCTGGTTCTCGGCCGAACAGAAGGGAAAATGGCGAATAACCGGCTGTGTCGTGGCGCGAGGAATTATACGCAAAGGTGACAAACGCTGAGCGAGGTCCCAGTCAGTGTGGTCGGAAGACACGTACTTCGCGAGCATGTCTGTGAGAGTGCGATTAAGACGCTCCGTGAGGCCATTCGTTTGCGGATGGTATGACGTGGATAGCTTGTGCCTCGTGGCACAGGACTGCAGGATGTCCGCGATAACTTTTGACAAGAATGTCCGGCCACGGTCTGTGAGAAGTTGTCGCGGATGATGATGATCGTTGGAGTTTAGTGGCGCAAGGGCCAGGTATGGCCAAAGAGCGCCATGACAGTATTAGTTCGCGCCAAGACGATGGTAATGGCTTGTTAGTGGTAGATGAAGTTGTCGCGGAGCTCCATGTAATAAAATCATGTCGCGTAGAAGAAAATCGGCAACATCTGTGGCGCAGCTTGTAGGGAGCGCTCGGGTGATGGCGTAGCGCGTGGCGTAATCTGTGGCCACAGCGATCCACCTGTTCCCAGAGGTAGAAAGAGGAAAAGGACCAAGTAAATCTAAACCAACCCGAAAGAATGGCTCCGCGGGAATGTCAATTGGTTGAAGGTACCCAGCAGGGAGCGTCGACGGTGTCTTGCGTCGCTGGCATTTCTCACACGCAGCTACGTATCTTCGAACGGAGCGAGCAAGCCCTGGCCAAAAGAAGCGTCGGCGGATCCGGTCGTAGGTACGTGACACACCGAGGTGACCGGCAGTGGGGAGAGGTCGTGAAGTTCGTGGAGAACAGCCGAGCGAGTGTGTTTAGGGATCACAAGGAGTAATGCTGGGCCGTCGGGGTGAACGTTGTGGCGGTAGAGTACGCCATCTTGAAGTGTGAATAAGCGAAGGGAGCTGTCGGCAAGTGACGATTCCAGGCGGTCAATGATGACACGCAAGGACGGGTCACGGCGCTGCTCGTCGGCGACATGGACTAGTGGAAAAACAGAGAGAACGCAGGCGTCGGTGTCAGTATCAGACGTAGAGGTCGGGTCTTGGACTGGGTAGCGAGAGAGGCAATCTGCGTCCTGGTGTTGGCGTCCCGACTGGTACGTCACTGCGTAGGGATATTCTTATAGTCGGAGAGCCCAACGACCGAGCCTACCAGTAGGATCCTTGAGCGACGAAAGCCAACACAGCGCATGATGGTCTGTGAATACTGAGGAGGGCTTGCCATATAAATATGGGCGGAACTTTGAAACAGCCCAGACGAGTGCAAGACATTCGCGCTCGGTAATCGAATAGTTGCGCTCTGCAGTTGTGAGGAGCCGGCTAGCGTAGGCTATAACGCGGTCGTGTCCGTGTTGTCGTTGCGCTAAGACTGCGCCGATCCCATAACCACTGGCATCGGTTCGGACCTCTGTAGGTGCGGACGGGTCAAAGTGGGCCAATATCGGTGGATTGGTCAAAATCGTGATAAGGCGTGAAAATGCGGCAGCCTGAGGGCAACCCCACGTAAAAGGCATGTCTTTCTTCAGAAGTTCAGTGAGTGGTCGAGCGATTGCTGCGAAATCTTTCACAAACCGTCTGAAATACGACTTAATTCCTCCTTAACAAACATTGCCAGATGGTGTCAAGAATGGGGTATGGAAATTAACGTAGCAACAACTTCATCTGTGTGTATAACTCGAAAAAAGGCACCGTTAAAATTTGCGTATCATCTAATGGGCTTACATGTAACAGAAGCTGATACAGTTAAATACTTGGGTGTTACCATCACAAACACATTAAAATGGGATGTTCACATTAAACAGACATGCACAAAAGCATATAGACAGCTGGGATACCTTCGCAGGAAACTTGCACTGGCACCTTCCAAAGCTAGGCTAGCAAGTTATAAGTTATGCCCTTGGTAAGGCCAATCCTTGAATACGGCAGTATTATCTGGAATCCGCACCAAATCTACCTTCTTAATCAACTGGAGGGAATTCAAAATAAAGCTCTTCGGTTTGTGTATTCGCAGTACTCACGTGACGTCAGCATAACCTCACTACGCAACAGGGCAAACATTCAAACTTTGGCGATTCACCGACGCGTTGCTGCTTTAAAGTTTCTTTACCTACTTTATCATGACAACATTAATATAAGGAAACAAGAGTACCTAAAACCACCATACCAGCGCTCAGCCAGAACAAACCACGACAAGAGTATCAGGCCATTTATCTCCCGCTGTATTACATTCAAGTATTCCTTCTTTCCGTCAGTCATAGAATTATGGAATAAACTGCCACGCGACATTGTGTCCTCAGAATCTATTAACGCTTTTTCTGTCAAGATTGAAAAATTTCTTAATCAACAAGTTGCGCCGTTGTAGAAAAAAAAAGCGCTGCTCAGGAAGTGTATGCTTTTCATCTGTATGCTGATGGCAGTTCTTTTAGTGTATGCTTTTACTGCGTTAGCCGCTTGCAGTCCTTATTCCAAACTTAGTGTCTAATGTGTACCCTTTCCTGTTAGTCTGTACTGCTTAAGTTTTTTTTTTACTTTTATGTATTCTTTGCAATCTGTACTTTTTATTTTTTGTTCCCACTCCTGTAAGAGCCTGTCAAGGCTCACAGTATTAATAAATAAAATAAGAGCAGAGCCCCACAAAACTCCGGACGTCTTTGACAGACTGAGCTACAGGAAAAGCTGTTACTGCTCGAACCTTCTCCGGGTCGGGTTGTACTCCGGAAGCATCGACGAGATGGCCGAGCACTGTAATCTGTCGGCGCCCGAAGTGGCACTTCGATGAGTTTAATTGGAGCCCAGCCTTGCGGAAGACGTCAAGGATAGCTGCGACGCGCTCAAGGTGCGTCTCAAACGTAGGAGAAAACACAAGGACGTCGTCGAGGTAACAAAGGCAAGTTGACCATTTGAAACCTTGAAGCAGAGAGTCCATCATCCGTTCGAACGTGGCGGGGGCATTGCATAAACCAAACGGCATAACCTTAAATTGGTAGAGGCCATCTGGAGTGACGAAAGCGGTCTTTTCTTGGTCTTGCTCACCGACGGAAATCTGCCAATAACCAGATCGAAGGTCAATAGACGAAAAGTATTTGGCACCGTGAAGACAATCAAGAGCGTCGTCAATTCGTGGTAACGGGTAAACGTCCTTTTTAGTGATTCGGTTTAGGTGGCGGTAATCAACACAGAAACGCCACGTGCCATCTTTCTTTTTGACGAGCACCACCGCCGACGCCCAAGGGCTCGACGTGAGCTCGACAATGCCTTTGGCGAGCATCTTGTTGACTTCCAACTGAATAACTTGCCGCTCTGCCGTGGACACGCGATATGGTCGGCGATGAATGGGAACAGCATCACCACTGTTTATCCGATGCTTAACAAGGGACGTCTGACCAAGTGGGCGATTGTCAGTGTCAAATATGTCGCGATAGGAAAGCAAAAGGCGATATAGGGCGGCTGCTTGGCCAGGGGCGAGGTCCGGAGCGACCATGGGACGTAATGGGCCGTCGAGCTTCAAGGCATCCTGCGGGCAATCAGGAGGAACTGGAGACGCGTCGGCTGCAAAAGCGGTGACGTGGTCGTCTGTCACTGACCGGAGCGTGGCCACCGCTATGCCTTCAGGTAACACTTGCTTCGTCAAGCCAAAATTGACAACGGGGAGACATCCGATTAGCGGCAAGGGTAACGACGGAGTGTGGCACAGAGATGTCGCGCGCCAGGAGGACATCACGAATAGGGGCGACGACATAGTCGCCATCAGGCACGGTTGCCGTTGAGGCCAATTCGACGAAGGTTAGGGCTTTCGGAGGTAACCGAACAAACGCTGTAGTGCATAGGGTGTGCGGTTGTTCGGGGCGAACGTCGGAAACAAGAGGAAGCTCGAGGCACAGCGTACCGGTGGAACAGTCGATGAGGGCAGAATGCGTCGTCAGAAAGTCGAGCCCGAAGATTAGATCATGAGGGCAACTGGTCAGCACGGAGAACAGGACGGGAACTTGGCGGCCAGCAATTCCTACGCGAGCAGTGCACATACCACAACAACAGTGGCGCCATTGGCGACGCGTACGGCTCGAGTGACGGCAGGCGTAAGAACTTTTTTGAGGCGACGACATAGGTTAGCGCTCATTATGGACACTTGGGCTCCAGTATCAATCAATGCCGTCATCGGGACACCATCTACATCTACTTCAATTAGGTTCGTGTTCGTGAGGAGCGTCAACGGAGGATTTGGACAGGACGAACGTGATGCAGCACTGCCTCCAAGAGCTGCATGGCCTAGTTTTCCGTCCGGGAGGGTCCATAATTGGTCGGCGACGAATAGCGGCGTGGCTGGGGCGACGGGGATTGACGGCGCTGAGGTGACGGCGAGCGAGTGGGACGACTGTCATAGACGGATACGTGAGAGCTAGAAGGCATACGGCGAGGGGAGTAGGGGCGAGGGTCGGCACATGGGCGAGGAGACGGGGAAAAGTAGCTCGAATACGGCGATGTCCAGGAGGTGCGGCAGTGGCGAGCGACGTGGCCAATGCGGTGGCAACGAAAGCAAATGGGCTTGTCGTCCGGAGTTCTCCACTCTGTAGGGTTGCGGTATCTGGGACGGGAATACAGATCGCTGCGAGGCGCAGCTGTCGGCACCAGTCGGGCGTAAGCTCAGGAGATGGAGCAGGCAGCAGGAAAACCGAGGTTGGCAAACTCTTGCCGCACAACCTCCTGAATGAGGGAGATCGCTGGGGCTGGTTGGTCAATGGTGGGGTCAAGTGGGCGCGGAAGGAACGTGGCAGGACTGGCAGCCTCGAGCTCGCGGCGAACAATACGCGTGACGGTCTCATTGGAGGGGGGTGAAGCGGTAAGGGCGACGCAGGACGACGTCGCAGCCGTGTTAGGAAGCCGGGAGAACTGCGGAATGACGCGGCGGCTTTTGGCGAGCTCAAAGCGGCGGCATTCCTTGACAATGACGTCGATAGTAGACACATTGTTGAAGATCAACAAGTTGAACGCGTCGTCCGCGATCCCCTTGAGAACGTGGCCAACCTTGTCAACTTCGACCATGTTCTCGTCGACTTTCCGGCAAAGAGCTAGCACGTCTTGTATGTACGAGACATACGATTCAGTGGAAGACTGTACTCGTGTAGCAAGCTCTTTTCTTGCAGCCTGCTGCCGACCGGTCGGATTTCCAAAGAGGTCGCGGAGCTTCTCCTTGAAAGCGTCCCAGCTAGAGATCTCCTCCTCGTGTGTCCGGAACCAGACACGAGGTGTTCCGCCCAAGTAGAAGAGGACATTAGCTAGCATTATGGTAGGGTCCCAGTGGTTGTTGCGGCTAACAAGCTCATACATGCGTAGCCAGTCATCAACGTCAACATTATCTTGGCCGGAGAATATGCCAGGATCGCGGGGAGTGGCAACCGTGACGTACGTGGTGGTTGGAGTTGCAGTAGTAGCAGCGGACGAGTTGTCGCCGGGAGCCATGGCGGAAAGCTGGACGGTGCGGCCGCTGCGGAGCTCCGTGGTGAGGACGGGGAACGGCACGCTCCACCAAAAATGTTACGCGAACGAAGAATTAAGTACAGGAGACTATTTACAAGTATATTTACAAAAGATAGCTGCAGCGCTGGCCAGATCAGCCGATAGCTCGAGAGCCCAGAGCAGTTCGTCCTCTTCGTCTAGGCGCCCGCGCGCCTCGTTCAAACAACCAAATACCACACGTGTGTAGCAATATATTTAAATATATACACAGGAATAAGTTGTTACATTTTTTAAAGAGAATGATTTAGCCAAGTAACAATTATTTCTAATTGTAAGGATAGGTCATGCCTGGAGAATCAATACGTTGTTCTATGTTCCCCTCCAATTACCCCTGCCTTGTGCTAGCGTATTCCTACTTGCGCCTGCAAGTTGGAATACGCTTGGAATACAGGGATAATTGGAGATCGCAGGGATAGGCCTTCGTCCTGCAGTGGACATAAAATATAGGCTGATGATGATGTTCACTTCTCACCCGCCGCGGTGGCTCAGTCAGCTAAGGCATTGCGCTGCTGAACACGAGATCGCGGGATCAAATCCCCGCCGCGGCGGCCATATTTCGATGGAGGCAAAATGCAAAAACGCCCGTGTGCTTGCGTTTTACTGCGCGTTAAACAACTCCAGGTGAACAAAATTAATCTGGAGCCCTCCACTACGGCGTCTCATAATCAGAACTGGTTTTGGCACGTAAAATCCCCAAAATAAGAATGGTCACCTCTCTTCAAATTGCTTTGCCTGCTTTTTTTTACCCTGAAAAAGAAAAATCTGCAGCCTTCAGTGGCCCCTTCAGGCTCAGCAGTCTTTTACCAGCGGCGTGTGAAATGCACATGAATGTTGTGTGTCTGAGTATTGCTACTGTTTCCAGTAGGCAATGCCAACGCCTCACGAAAAAAAAAACCAACCAAAAACTGTTCTAATAATTTACAACATTTATTAAGGATGGAAACATCCCACATGCCTGCAGCGGTCATAAATAAAAATAATTTACTCAGTAACCGAAGTGAGGCTAAACCGGATTCACTCGCAATCAGAATCAATAGCCGCCATGCGCAGCAGCGCTTATACTCGCACTAAACGTAAAAAGAAGAAAAACAGAAAGAGGCGCAGTGTCGCCCGAACGGCTAAGCATCGATTGCAATAGAAAATTAGTAGACAGCTATATGAAGTAAGGATAGTAGTTTTATCGGCCGTATAAACTTGGAAACATTTGCTTACTAACTGAATTATCAAGCATGTTGTCAGCGCGCCCAAGCAAACATGAACACAGCACACTCGATGACCTCTGACACTAACCGTCAAAAACGCTGGCGTATGAAAGTGCGGCACCAGCAGCAGCAAGCAGTGATCTTCGTACTGTCTATCGCTTCAATGGAAACTGAGCAGAAAAAAACACAGCGCGTACAAAGGTATTAGCCATCTGCGGATCGCTTTCAAGATACCGCGCGCAGATTACCGCCAAAATAAAGCGCGCGACCCCGCGTATGTAGTATTCCCCAGGCGCACGGACAGCCGAAGTCACTACAAACTAGCAGATACGCGCCGCGCTTGTCCCCCCATTTTTCAAAGCGCACGCTTTATCGATAAAGTGACCGCGCGTTCAAGACTTGTACTCTGCGCATGCACCGCTGCCTTCTCCTCTGAGCCTTGCAAGAACCCTAAGCTTAGCGCGCTGCCACTGCGCCGTGATGTCTTGTGAGCATTAGCAGGAGGCACCTTCGCGTTTGAGCAGGTGGAGAATCCGAGATAGGAGAACCAAGCGAAGCGCCATTGTGTCCGTTGTGGTTTTCATGCGCACAACTTTGGAAATGTAGAAGACTTTCAAAAGCTCGCTGGTTTTTCAACGAGGTAGTACCATCGTGTCCATGCCCTTGGATGCGCCTCACTGGTCTCACTTGTGAAATTAAGCGAGTGCCTGCCCATGCAGACAAGTTGACAACTGACGTCTGCGACCTGATCGGTCCGAACAGGTGAGTGAAGTCTTCCATTATTAACGCATACCCCTTCGAATACTCGACGTCTTTAGTAGAGGTTCACTGTGGCAGTAAGCGTCGTCAGCACGAAAGCAATGTGAAGTGCATCGTCATTATACTTTGACTTGCGTTAACTATAATACTATACGCGCGCGATCGTACATGGTCCTTTATGGCAGCCTTGCGCATCTGGCGGCGTCAAAGCGGCTACCACGTCAGCAGAAGCGCAAGTGCCCGCGCTTAAGCACCCAGAGTGACCCAAAGTGGTCGGCGCTGACTGATTGATGATGTGTGGCGTTTAATGGCGCAAGGGCCAGCTGCCAAAGAGCGCCATGACAAATGGTAATGAATTCTTTATGTATATGAATGAAGTGATTAAATTGAGTTGCTAATGTACATGTTATGTGGCTGTAAAGAGGCCTAAGAACGGGTCGCTGTAAACTGCGTAAATAGAATGACAATGATTCATGACAAAATAAAAATGAGCATAAATGTTTCACTACGAAAAGGTGATATAAGTGACATACAAGGACTACTGCCTCCACAGGCTCTTCAAGTAGAGAGCTGAGAGGCGTGTGGTAAAAGACTTATGTCACTGCGGCTACAGCCTCGAAGGCGAGGCTGTGCTACGCATGACCTGGCCAAGTTATTTCTAAGATGTTAACGTCATCTAGAAAGCTAAAAACTGTGTTTAAGTTAGGTGCTGACTGATTCGGAAAATTGTTCGATCTCGTTCTAATGGAGGGGTGCTTCTTTATGAACACTGCGTGGCAGTAAGTTTTAATAAAAGAAAAAGTGGGAGCTATCGCATAGTTCTGAGCCGTTCTGTACCAGGACGGCAGTCTTACAGAGAGAGTTCTCCTAATAAGGCATGTACGAGGTATTCAGTTGGACAAAACTTATCAGGCGCTAATAC
>NC_051157.2:232927413-232967958 GCF_013339745.2 Dermacentor silvarum
GTACACGGATGAGGCCAAGGTTTGGAGCAGGGTCAATAGAGTAAGAGGACGACAAACACATCCACCTCCCCTGGTACACACGCAGGGAGACAGCCTTGAGGACCAAGCGAACCATCTGGGTGCACATTTTGAACCTGTGTCCAGTTCCTCACACTATTCACCAGAATTTATAAGATATAAATCAGCTATAGAAAAACAAAAAATAGACCGAAAGAGCACTGGGAACGAGCCATATAACCTACCTTTCTCCCTAGCAGAGCTGCATGCATCACTCACCTGTTGCAAGCAATCTGCCCCAGGCCCTGACCGTATACTATATGACATGTTGAAAAACCTACCCTCTGAAACGAAGAAAACCCTTCTCTGTCTCTATAATTCTATATGGACCTCCGGCGAGATCCCCTCTGCCTGGAAAGAGGCAATAGTGATCCCCATTCTGAAGCAGGGCAAAGATCCATCGTCCGTATCGAGTTACAGGCCCATAGATCTAACAAGCTGCCTCTGCAAGGTCTTCGAGAAGATGATAGACCGCCGTCTGATACATTTCCTAGAATCAAACAAGCTCCTTGACCCATACCAGTGCGGTTTTCGCGAGGGTCGATCCACCACTGACCATCTGATACGTATTGAGGCACAGATACGTGAAGCTTTTGTTCACAAACAATTCTTCCTTTCTGTTTTCCTCGACATGGAAAAAGCATACGACACCACGTGGCGGTTCGGAATACTGAGAGACCTCTCCCACTTTGGTATACGTGGTAATATGTTAAATGTGATTGAAAGTTATCTGCTGAATCGCACATTCCGTGTTCAAGTTGGCAATGCATTATCACGGCCTTTCGTGCAGGAAACCGGAGTACCACAGGGTGGGGTGCTCAGTTGCACTCTCTTCATCATAAAAATGAATTCCTTGCGTCTATGCATCCCACGCAACATGTTTTATTCAACGTACGTCGATGATATACAGATTGGATTTAAATCATGCAACCTTGCAATCTGTGAGCGGCAGGTTCAACTTGGTCTGAACAAGGTGGCTAAATGGGCAGACGAGAATGGGTTCTGCCTAAATCCACAAAAGAGCGCCTGCGTCCTTTTTTCTAGAAAGAGAGGACTGTACCCCGACCCCGACATTGACCTGCAAGGACAGCGTCTACCTGTAAAAACGGAACATAAATTCTTAGGCATAATTCTTGACACTAAGCTAACATTCATACCAGACCTAAAACATCTAAAAAACAAGTGCATGAAAACAATGAATATTTTAAAAGTGTTGTCACGCACTACATGGGGTAGTGGCAGAAAGTGTCTGTTAAATTTGTATAAAAGCCTCATACGAACACGCCTAGACTACGGGGCCATACTTTACCAGTCAGCCACCCCAACCGCGTTGAAGATGCTGGACCCCATCCGCCATCTAGGTATTCGCCTGTCTACAGGTGCCTCTAGGACAAGCCCTGTAGAAAGCCTTTACGTGGAATCCAATGAGTGGTCCCTCCACTTCCAGAGGACCTACACAGCTTTCATGTATTTTCTTAGAGTGAAGGCAAACAGTGAACATCCCTCATATTCCACCGTAAATGATTTGTCCAGCTCCCACCTCTTTCATAACCGACCTGCAGTAAGAGAGCCCTTCTCGTTGCGTGTGAGAAGTCTGGCTGAGGAAATGGATGTCCCACTCTTTGAACATCGTCTAATGACACCCACTATACAGGTCTCACCATGGCAGTGGCAGATTGTCGACTGTGATTTGTCCTTTTTACATGTTACGAAGCACGCCCCGGTTGCACACATTCGAATGCATTTCCTCGAACTGCAGCATAAATACTCCTGTCCGGAATTTTACACCGATGCATCAAAGTCTCATGCTGGCGTCTCTTATGCAGCGGTTGGCCCATCATTTTCAGATGCCGACGCCCTGCACCCCCAAACGAGCATTTTCACAGCAGAGGCTTGTGCAATACTGTCGGCTCTTAAACATATCAAAGAATCAAAAATACCAAAAGCAATTATCTACACAGACTCGCTGAGCGTAGTAAAAGCTTTAAAATCTCTTAAAAGGCACAAAAATCCAGTAATAGTATCGCTTTATTCAATAATATGCAATATATATGCGTCTGGGCAGCATGTTATGGTGTGCTGGGTGCCAGGACACCGAGACATCGAGGGAAATGTACTGGCACACCAGATTGCCACATCCATCGACGCAAAAGCTGGAAACACATCCATGCCCGTCCCTGTTCCCGATATGAAGCCATATCTACGTAAGAGACTTCGAGCCCACTGGCAACGTTTGTGGGACGCCCAGAGTCTAAACAAACTTCATTTAATTAAGCCTCGCTTAGGGAACTGGCCATCCACCACGAAATCTAGAAGAAATGATGTCCTATTCTGTAGGCTCAGAATAGGACACACTTACGGCACGCACAATTACTTGTTGTCTGGAGGCGAACCCCCGACCTGTACTAGATGTGGGGAGGTACTTACTGTACTTCACATCCTAGTGCAGTGTCCTCTAATAGAACCTGAAAGAAAGAAACACTTGGTTCAAGCCTATAGAGAGAACATACCCCTTCACCCAGCGATGTTTTTAGCTAATGACCCGGTATTTCAGCACGACTCAGTTTTAGCCATTTTAAACGACATCGACATTTTGCAAGTTCTTCGCCCGAGAGATTCGTAGCAGGGTCCTCTTTCAGAGGACGCTGCTGCGACAGCATATTGAAATGCACTCTCCTCCAGGCTCTTGCTTCTAAGGGTCTCTGCGAGGCAGTAGTGCCTTGAATCGCTCACAGCTTTTTTATACCATATTCATTGCGCCCTATCACATCATATTGTCATGATCTTATTAATTTTGTATTTTACGCACCTTTAGTGCGCAGAATTTTAGACCCCTTTACAGCCACCCTACACCTACCCACTGTCATTGATCATACCATTGCTCACTCAGTACACCACGTTTTGGCGCTCTTTGGCCATAGCTGGCCCTTGCGCCAGAAAACAACATATATCATCATATCATCACCTAACATAGGATGACATCCGTAATATCAACATAGACGACGCTGTGGCATATTTCACAGCATTTATTGTGAATATAGCTTCCATATTCATCCCAGAAACACAAGGAAAGCATTCGAAACGACCCCCGCAGGGGCGTCTGCGTCAGCAGGCGTTTGGTGTGTTGCGACACCACAGACCCGAGCACATGGGGATTGGCCCCTCCCGCGTTTAGTGCGTGCGCGGCTTAGCCGTGTCCGGGGAAAAGAGGATCCTGGGGGTTGAGCCGATGCCGGGTGTTCGGACCTTTATGGCCCCTCGGCAGAGGCAACACGCCTCTTTGGCCTCCGCTTCACGTAGACGGCACCCCCGGGCTGACCCACCCGGGGGAAATCGGTAGTTGCCTCTTCCTGTCCCCCTCTCCAATCTGCGTCTTTCCCTCTTTCAATCTTTCCTGTCTTCTCCTCTCTTCTATTTACTTCCGACTTTCCAGGCAGCGAGGGTTAACCTTGTGTGGTACAACCAACCTTGGCTGTACATATTTGGTTATAGCGGGAACGTACAGTTGGCGTCTGCATGACTTGCTTCCTATATGTCCTGCGGCGTCCCCTTGTTGGGCTCCATGGTGGGCGGCTGGCGTTTCTGCCGAAATTTAGATATACCTATGGATCGTGCTTTCCCCAAGCTCCCTGATCGCCCCCAGAAACGGGGGCGCACCGAAGATGTCTTCAAGTTTTTTGGCCACCAAATAGAGAATTTCCCGCGCTACCATGTAGTACACAGTGAAAGACCAGAGAAGACTGTGAGGATTATCTCACCGTTCCTCGTTTCGAAATGTATGACAGAATCTATAGGCCCAGGCTACAAAGCAACTAAGTTGGCCAGCGGTGACCTCCTCTTGGAGCTCCGCGACAAAAAACAGTATGAGAAGCTGCCTAAACTAGTCTCTTTCGGACAAATCCCAGTTACGGTCACCCCTCACCGTACCATGAACACCATCCGTGGTGTAATCTCAGACGATGACGTGATGGAGCTCACTGAGGAAGAACTTTTGGAAGGACTCAAAGAACAGAACGTGGTTAACGTAAAGCGAATTAAGATGAGGCGCGATGGAAATGAAATTCAAACAAAACATGTTATTCTTACCTTTAGTTCTAGTGTGCTACCCGAGACCATTGAGGCCGGGTATGTCAAGATCCGTGTCAGGCCATACGTGCCTAACCCGCTCCGATGTTTTAAGTGCCAGCGATTCGGGCACAGTTCACAGAACTGCCGAGGCCGTCAGACTTGTGCAAAATGCAGTGCCAATGAACACCTTTCTGGAGCATGTCAAAACACTCTCCACTGCGTGAACTGTGATGGGGAGCACGCCGCATATCCACGGTCCTGCCCATCCTGGAAGAAGGAAAAGGAAATCGTCACAATCAAAGTCAAAGAAAATATTTCGTTCAAAGAGGCACGCAGGCGGGTGTCATACCTGCCAAAGAACACCTTTGCCGAAGTGGCGCGTCAGGGGGCAGCGTCGCAACGGCTTCCGGCGGCTGTCCGGCCCACACACAGTGAGCCGGCAGTCACGCCATCCGCCCCCTCGGCGGCTGCAGCTAGCGCTGCTCCGCCAACTCACAAGAAGGGGCCATCGACCTCCGGGCTGGTGGCCTCCAGGGCCTCGTCCCTCGAGACGAGGCCTTCTCATCAAACCAACCGCTCGCAAGAGCGCGTGTCCAGCGCCTTACAAGAGGCGATGGACACAACAACCGGCCAGACGGCGCCACCAGCGCCTCAGGAGCGGCGAGAATCTCGCGATCGCTCCAAAAAAGAAAAAGCCCGCATCACAGGGCCCGACAAGGGCTCTGTAGCTTAAGTTAGTCTCCTATACACACAGCACAAAAAACACTTTCAACATGAATACACAAATAATACAGTGGAACGTCAGAGGACTCCTGCACAACCTCGATGACGTCAAAGAAATCCTACACAAGTTTAATCCGAAGGTGCTGTGTGTTCAGGAGACACACCTTAAATCTACACAATGCAACTTTCTCCGGCAATACGCCATCTTTCGCAAAGACCGCGATGACACCTTCGTGTCATCCGGCGGTGTTGCTATCGTAGTTGACAGAGGTGTTGCCTGTCGAGAACTGAAACTTCGTACGCCCCTAGAGGCAGTTGCTGTCCGAGGGGTATTGTTTGACAGGCTAGTCACTGTTAGCTCTATATACATCCCTCCTAATTATCATCTCAATAAAACTGAATTTCAGAACTACATAGATCAACTTCCGGCATCATACATAGTTGTCGGAGATTTAAACGCACATAACACATTGTGGGGAGACTCTCGTTGCGATGCGAGAGGACGCCTGCTTGAAAACTTTCTCTTTTCTTCAGGAGCATGTTTACTTAATAAGACAGAGCCAACTTACTACAGCATGGCGCACAACACATACTCCTCCATAGATTTAAGTATCGTGTCGAGTACACTGATTCCGTACCTGGAGTGGTCAGTTGTGAAGAACCCTTTTGGGAGCGACCACTTCCCAATCATGTTAAAACTGAGAAAACAAGATCTATGTTCCCCACACATTCCCCGATGGAAGGTTGACTCGGCTAACTAGGAACGTTTCCAAGAACAAACGTATTTAAGCAGGGATGATATTGCCTCTTTAAATATAGACGATGCTGTAGCATATATAACGGGCTTTATAATTGAGACTGCCACAACATGCATCCGTCAAACTAACGGACTGGCTAATAAACGTCGTATCCCGTGGTGGAACGAAGAATGCAAGGAAGCACGGAAAAATCAAAACAAAGCTTGGGGACGACTTCGCGACTCTGCAACCGCCGAAAACTTGATTAGTTTCAAACAAATAAAGTCCCAGGCTAGAAGAACACGTCGACGTGCTAAAAGGGAGAGTTGGGAGAAGTACATCTCCAGTATAAATTCTTACACGGATGAGACGAAAGTGTGGAATCGAGTAAATAAATTAAAAGGCCGGGAGGTACACCCACTCCCCTTAGTAAGTACTCAAGGAGAGAGCCTGGAAGATCAGGCTGGTTGTCTGGGCGAACACTTTCAATATATCTCCAGTGCGTCCCACTAGACACAAGCATTTCTGAGAGTTAAAGAACGCGAAGAGCGACAGGCCCTAAAACGTAAAGGTTCATCGAGTGAGGCCTACAACTATCCATTTACTTTAACTGAAGTCAAAGCATCCCTCGCTTGCTGCAATAACTCGGCGCCAGGCGGTGATCGTGTCATGTATGAAATGATTAAGTACCTGAATCCTGAAGCGCTGAAAACACTCCTGTATCTTTTCAATGTCATGTGGGCGCATGGATATATCCCGTCCTCGTGGAAGGAAGCTATAGTCAAAGCTATAGTCATTCCCGTGCTTAAACAAGGCAAAGACCCGTCCCTAGCCAGCAGCTACAGGCCAATAGCACTAACAAGCTGTCTGTGCAAACTATTTGAAAAAATGATCAACAGGCGCTTAATCTGTTTCCTTGAAAATAAACAATTACTAGACCCCTTCCAATGTGGTTTCAGGGAAGGTATGTCCACAACAGACCACCTTCTTCGCATTGAGTCTTATATCAGAGACGCTTTTATACATAAGCAGTTCTGTCTTTCAGTGTTCCTCGACCTAGAAAAAGCTTACGACACGACATGGCGCTACGGCATTCTCCGAGATCTCTCTGCGATGGGTGTCCGTGGCAACATGTTAAACACAATT
Organism: Dermacentor silvarum; assembly: GCF_013339745.2. Classification (NCBI taxonomy): domain Eukaryota; kingdom Metazoa; phylum Arthropoda; class Arachnida; order Ixodida; family Ixodidae; genus Dermacentor; species Dermacentor silvarum. Next base: position 232,934,145 of record NC_051157.2, read on the forward strand.
GAAAGTTACCTATCGAATCGCACATTCCGCGTAAGAATGGGTAACGCTCTTTCTAAGTCATTCACCCAAGAGACCGGTGTGCCACAAGGGGGCGTGCTTAGTTGCACACTATTTATTGTAAAAATGAGTTCCCTGCACACAGTCATCCCACGCACTATGTTTTATTCTGTTTATGTCGATGATGTGCAGATAGCCTTCAAGTCATGCAATATTGCCATCTGCGAACGACAAGTGCAGCTGGGAATAAACAGATTGTCCCAATGGGCAGATGAGAACGGTTTTAAAGTAAACGTCCAGAAGAGCACTTGCGTACTCTTTACAAACAAGAGAGGCATAACGCCTGTCCCCAGTATAGAAATCAAAGGAGATGCGCTCTCTGTGAGCAGCGAGCATAAGTTTCTAGGCATTATTTTAGATTCGAAGCTTACATTTATTCCTCATATTAAGTATCTGAGGGCAAAATGCCTGAAGACAATGAACCTTTTAAAGCTTCTGTCGCGTACGACTTGGGGTAGTGATCGAAAGTGTCTGCTTAACCTCTATAAAAGTCTTGTCCGCTCACGCCTCGATTACGGAGCTATAGTGTATAATTCCGCAACGCCAAGTGCATTAAAAATACTAGACCCCGTTCACCATCTGGGTATCCGCCTTGCGACCGGTGCTTTCAGGACAAGTCCAATCCAGAGCCTCTGCGTAGAGTCAAATCAGTGGTCACTTCATTTGCAGCGGTCATACCGCAGTTTTACATATTTTCTGAAAGTACAAGCAAACATTGAACATCCCTCTTATTCAACTATAAATGATGTGACCGCTGCCACACTCTTCCATAATCGACCTGCAGCGAGAAAGCCGTTCTCTTTGCGTGTGAGGAATCTTAGTGAGGAAATGGGTGTTCCGCTGCTTGAACAATGTCCTATGGCTCCAGCGAAACTGTTGCCGCCGTGGCACTGGCAACTCATAGAGTGTGACACATCGTTCGTAGAGGTCACTAAAGACGCACCAGAGGCACACATTAGAATGCATTTCTTAGAACTCCAATCTAAATACTCGTGTACAGAGTTTTACACAGACGCTTCCAAGTCACATGCCGGGGTATCTTATGCAGCCGTCGGCCCATCCTTTTCGGAATCCGGTGTACTCCACCCGGAAACGAGTATCTTTACGGCTGAGGCCCATGCACTATTGTCGGCTGTGAATCATATAAGGGCATCAAAACTTCAAAAAGCAATTATATTTACAGACTCCCTAAGCGTGGTGAAAGCTCTGATGTCACTCTGCAAAAACAAAAATCCTGTACTTACTGAGCTCTATTCCAGTTTATGCAGAGCGTATATATCTGACCAGCATGTCACTATATGCTGGGTGCCTGGCCATAGAGGCATTGAGGGTAATGTGCTTGTAGACCAGTTGGCCACATCAACTACATCGCAAGCTATTAATCCTGCGGCTACTATTCCTCCCGCAGATCTGAAGCCTTTTCTGCGAAGAAAACTGCGCGACCACTGGCAGCGCTTGTGGGACGCTGAAACAAATAATAAGCTTCACTTAATTAAGCCACAGTTAGGTTTCTGGTCACCCGCAACGAAAACACGACGAACTGATGTCCTGTTCTGTCGTCTAAGAATAGGACACACATACGGTACTCACAATTTTCTGTTGAATGGAAATGATCCTCCAACCTGTGGTAGATGTAGTGAGAGGCTGACCGTCCTCCATGTCCTCGTGTAGTGCCGGGAAGCCGAAACAGAAAGAAAGAAATATTTTCCACAAGCGTACCGATATCATGTCCCGCTTCACCCCATTATGTTTCTTGGCGAAGAACCGATTTTTAATGCCAAAGCAGTCGTAGATTTTTTGAACCATGTGGTCCTGCATGTTATTAGCCCAACTAGTTCGTAGCGCATCCTCTCTCCAGAGGATGCCGCTGTGATAATTTTTTATAGCACATGCCTTCAGGCCCTTGTCGTTCAAGGGCTCTGTCTAGGCAGTAGTGCTTCTTGCCAATTACTGCATCTTAAATATTTTAAATATCGTGTCATTACCTCTCAATGCATTCTTCATTTCATAGTACAGCTCATGTCATTGCCATGATTTTAGTACATGTATATTTTACGCACTTTACAGCGATTATATTTAGGCCCTTTTACAGCCACGCTTCATCTACTTCTCAGAATTCATCGCTCCACTGCACACTCACAAACACTGGCATGGCGCTCTTTGGCCATAACTGGCCCTTGTGCCATAAAACACCACACATCATCATCATCATCTGCTCTATTTTTCTGTCTTCACTGTCCTGTCATCTCTTCTCTTCTGTTACTTCCTCAATTTCCATAGGCGGCTTGGGTTAACCTTGTGTAGGTGCCCTCCCTTGGGTTTATATATAAGGTTATAGCGGCAATGTACAGCTGGCGCCTGCAGCCTTACACGTTAAGTGCTGTAGCGTCCCCTTGTTGGACTCCGTGGTGGGTGGCTGCCATTGCTGCCGAAGTAGACCAAACTGCTATGGCAACACCCGCTTTTCCCCGACTTCTTGATCGTCTCCCTCAGAAGAGGGGACGCACCGATGAGATTCTGAACTTGTTTACCAGACCAAAAGACATTTTCCCCCGATTCCAAGTAGTACATAGTGAAAGAACCGAAAAACTAGCAAGAACCATATCCCCATTTGTAGTTGCAAAGAGCTTGACCAACACGCTAGGCCCTGGCTACAAGGTTACCAAAATGCCAAGCGGCGACCTTCTTCTTGAACTACGTGAGAAAGAACAATACAATAGACTCGGCAAACTTGTTACTTTTGGTGATGTTCCAGTTACCGTTTCGCCGCATCGGTCCATGAACACAGTACGGGGGGCAGTATCTGAAGCGGACCTTATAGACCTGTCTGAAACCGAACTGCTGGAAGGATGGAAGGAGCAAAATGTCACGAATGTGCAGCGTATTGTTATAAGACGGGACAACAAAGAAATTCCCACGAAACACCTGATACTTACCTTTGAACTGAGCGTTTTGCCAGAAAGCATTGAAACAGGCTACACAAAAATAGCCATAAGTCCATACATCCCAAATCCCAGGCGATGCTACCAATGCCAACGATTCGGCCAGGCTCGCAGACCTGCCGTGGTCGACTCACCTGTGCTAAGTGTGGAATACAAGGTCATGCCTCAGACATTTGTGAGGCCACACCCCACTGCGTTAATTGCGATGGTGACCATCCAACATATTCCCGGTCGTGTCCAAGCTGTAAAAAAGAAAAAGAAATTCTGACACTCAATGTACGTGAAAACATATCGTTCAGGGAAGCACGCAAAAGGTGCTCACCATTCCACACAACCAGTTATGCTGGTGCGGCGCGTCCAGGGGCAGCGTCGGAGCGGCTACTGCCGCCTGCCCAGCCCGCGTCCAGCGAGCTGTCGCTTGTGGCTCCTGCCCCCAGGGTGGAAGGAGCTCCACCCAACCAGCAAACAGGCCCGGTTACCCGAGGGTTGCCGGCACCACAACAGTCCTCGGTGACGGCCTGCGCTACACGTAGCGAACCCTCAGGCCCGCCAGAAGCTCCCACGGTGGGTGCAGTCAAGGCTGCCTCACCCTCACTGGCCCCTGCTAGCGCTGGCAACAGCCGGCGCAGCTCAGGCCCAAAGGCAGCCCCATCGACCTCCGGGCTGGTGGACGCAAACGTCTCGTCCTTCGCGGCTAGACTTTCTGGCGAAACTTCTCGCTCGCAAGAGCGCGTGTCCGGCGCCTCACAAGAGGCAATGGACACTACACCCATCCCGACGGCGCACCAAGCGCCTAAGGAGCGGCGAGGTTCCCTCGACTGCTTCAGAAAGGACAAATCCCGAGTTACGGGGCCTGGAAAGGGCTCTGTAATCTAAAGCAATATTTCCTTTCCTAGTACACTCAGCACCAATTTACTTTCATTATGGATACACAAATCATACAATGGAACGTCAGAGGTCTTCTTAGGAACCTCGACAATGTCCAAGAACTTCTTTACCAACACAATCCAAAAGTACTGTGTGTACAGGAAACTCACTTAAAATCGGAACATGCAAACTTTCTCCGACAGTATGTTATGTTTCGTAAAGACCGCGACGATGCTCTTGCATCTTCAGGCGGTGTTGCCGTTATAATTCACAAAAGCATAGCGTGTCAACGTTTAAAGCTGCAAACGCCACTTGAAGCAGTGGCAGTTCGACTTGTTCTCCTAATCAAACTCGTCACCGTTTGCTCGCTTTACATACACCCACATTACCACCTACACAAACATGAATTTCAGTCCTTTATAGACGAATTGCCAGTACCTTATCTTGTGCTTGGGGATATGAATGCACACAGTGGTCTGTGGGGTGACTCTCGCATCGATGTGCGAGGCCGTCTAATTGAAGGCTTTCTCTTCTCATCCGGTGCGTGTTTGCTGAACAAAAAAGAACCTACATATTATTGTCTTGCAAACAAAACTTTTTCTTCTATAGATCTCAGCATAGCTTCTCCATCCATATTTCCTGAACTTGATTGGGAAGTTATAAAAAACCCTTACGGGAGCGACCATTTCCCAATACTGCTGAGAACACCAAGACAATACGAATCTCCACCACACGCCCCCCGGTGGAAGGTCGATGCAGCGGACTGGAAGAAATTCCAAACACTTACCAGTACACTCTCGTGGGCTGACATTTCATTGCTCGGAATAGACGGTGCCGTAAAATATTTTACTAATTTCATAATTGATGCAGCTCTTAAGTGTATTCCCCAAACAAGTGAAATTTCTTGCAAACGCCGTGTTCCGTGGTGGAATGAACAATGCCGGAACGCAAGTAGACAGCAGAACAAAGCATGGAGGCAGCTTCGCTATTCTCGTACTGCTGAAAACCTTGATTTCAAGAAAATGAAGGCCCAAGGTAGGAGAACGCGCAGACAAGCCAGGAGAGACAGGCTGGCAAACATTCTTATCAAGCATCAATTCATACACGGATAAGGCAAAGGTTTCGAACAGGGTCAATAGAGTAAGAGGACGACAAACACATCCGCCTCCCCTTGTACACACGCAGGGAGACAGCCTGGAGGATCAAGCGAACCCTCTGGGTGCACATTTTGAACATGTGTCCAGTTCATCACGCTATTCTCCAGCATTTACAAAATACAAAGCAGCAATAGAAAAACAAAAACTAGACCGAAAGAGCACTGGGAACGAGCCATATAACCTAGCTTTCTCCCTAGCAGAGCTGCATGCATCACTCACCTGTTGCAACCAATCTGCCCCAGGCTCTGACCGCATACTCTACGAAATGTTGAAAAACCTGTCCTCTGAAACAAAGAAAACCCTCCTCTGCCTGTACAACTCTATATGGACCTCCGGCGAGATCCCCTCTGCCTGGAAAGAGGCCATAGTAATCCCTATCCTGAAGCACGGCAAAGATCTATCGTCTGTATCCAGCTATCGGCCCATAGCTCTAACAAGCTGCATCTGCAGTCTTCGAAAGATGATAAACCGCCGTCTGATACATTTCGTAGAATCAAGCAAGCTGCTTGACCCATACCAGTGTGGGTTTCGCGATGGCCGATCCACCACTGATCATCTGATACGCATAGAGGCTCAGATTCGTGAAGCCTTTGTCTACAAGTAATGCTTCCTGTCTGTTTTCCTCGATATGGAAAAGGCATACGACACCACGTGGCGGTTCGGAATACTGAGAGACCTCGAACACTTTGGAATACGTGGCAATATGCTGAATATCAATTGAAAGTTATCTGTCCAACCGCAGATTCCGTGTTCGTGTGGGCAATGCCCATTTAAGACCATATGTGCAGTAAACTGGAGTACCACAGGGTGGTGTGGTTAGTTGCACCCTCTTTATCATAAAAATGAACTATCTGCGTCTGTACATCCCACGCAACATATTTTATTCAGTATATGTCGACGATGTACAAATAGGGTTCACCTCATGTAACCTTGCAATCTGTGAGCGGCAGGTTCAGCTTGGGTTGAACAAACTATGTAAGTGGGCAGACGAGAATGGGTTAAGACAACCCACAAAAGTCCACATGCGTCCTCTTCTCCAGAAAGAGAGGTCTGCACCCTGATCCCAACATCGAGATGCAGGGTGAGGGTCTACCTGTAAAAACGGAACACAAATTCTTGGGCATAATTCTAGACACAAAAGCTAACATTTATCCCACATCTAAAGTATCTAAGAAACAAGTGCATGAAAACAATGAACATCTTGAAAGTGTTGTCTCGCACTGCGTGGGGTAGTGACACAAGATGTCTATTGAATCTCTATAAGAGCCTCATCCAATCCCGTATAGATTATGGTTCCATTATATATCACTCTGCGACGCCGAGTGCCTTAAAGATGTTGAACCCTGTCCACCATCTGGGTATCCGCCTTTCTACAGGTGCGTTCAGAACAAGCCCCGTAAAAGCCTCTACGCTGAATCAAATGAATGGTCGCTCCATCTGCAGAGAACGTACTTATCCTTTGTGTATTTCCTAAAAGTAAACTCAAGCAATGCACACCCTACCCACACAACTATAAACGATCGGTCCAGTGCCCAAACCTTTCTTAACCGCCCTTCCGTGAGAAAGCCCTATGCACTGCGAGTAAGAAGTCTTGCCGAAGAAATGGATGTGTCGCTCCATGAGCACGATGTCATGCCCCCTCCTGTAGAGCTGCCGCCATGGCAGTGGCAGCTGATTGACTGTGATCTGTCCTTCATTGATGTCACAAAGCATGCGCCGATCACACATATCCGTATGCACTTCCTCGAATTGCAGCACAAATACTCTTGTCCAGAATATTTTACTGACACTTCAAAGTCGCACGCTGGCGTGTCTTACGCAGCGATCGGTCCGTCCTTTTCGGCTGCCGGAGTTCTCCACCCAAACAACGATCTTTACAGCGGAGGCCTACGCCATCCTGGCGGTGGTTAAACACATCAAACACACACATACCCAAGGCAGTCATCTATACTGATTCTTTAAGCGTGCTGAAGTGTTTAAAAACTCTAAGTAGGTGCAGAAACCCCGTAATTATAGCTCTCTATTCCATCATTTGCACCGTGTATGCATCCAAGCAGCAAATTGTGCTGTGCTGGGTGCCAGGGCATCGCGAGATCGAAGGGAATGAGTTGACCGACAAACTAGCCACATCCGTTCATACAGACGTCACTTCGCCCATAGCCGTCCCTGTAATGTACCTAAAGCCCTTTATCAAGAAAAAGGTCAGGGCCTACTGGCAACGTCTGTGGGACAGAGAAACGAGCAACAAACTACATACTATCAAGCCTCATCTCGCTCACTGGCCGCCAGAATCGAAAACACGCCACACACAGGTTACACTCTGCAGACTCAGGATAGGACACACATACAGTACACACGCATTCCTATTGTCCGGTGGCGATCCGCCTATCTGTGATGACTGTGGTGAGCTACTCAGTGCACTTCATGTCCTCCTGCAATGTCGTGAACTGGAGCCTCAGAGGAAAAAAAAAACATTTTCCGTTACCATTACGGCAGAATATTCCATTGCATCCATGTATGTTTTTGGGCAATGAACCTCTTTTTAACTACCAATCCTCGCGTTTTTAAAGGATATACATGATTTCCGAGTTATCTATCCAGGTGACCTGTAGCACGGCCTCTCTGCAGAGGCCGCTGCTGCGGTATTTTATTAAAGAACGCACGTACCTCCTGGTATTTGTCCACAAAGGCCTTCGGTAGGCGTCGTGCAGCTTTTATACCAATAATTTTAGCACCATGACCATTTCTCATACATTCACGACCCACAGATCATTCCACACCTCACTGCCATAATTTTATTCGATATATGTTTTACGCTTCTATACCGCGATTTGTTCTTAGGCCCCTTTACAGCCACATAGCATCCTATCATCGGAGCTCACTGATCATGGCAAACATATCATTCATTGTCTGGCGCTCTTTGGCCACATTTGGCCCTTGCGCCACAAAACACCAAATATCATCATTCGAAACGATGTGTTCCTTGGTGGAACAATGACTGTAGGGAAGCACGAAGAAAACATAATAAGGCTTGGGGCCGCCTTCGTGACTCTCGAACAACAGAAAATCTCATAAACTTTAAGAAAGTAAAGAGTGAGGGTCGAAGAACGCGCCGACGTGCTAAAAGGGAATGCTGGCAAAAATACATGTCGGGCATAAATTCTTACACAGACGGAAAGAAAGCCTGGAACCGAGTTGACAAATTAAATGGCCGGCAAACTCATCCTCTGCCATTAGTAAACAACCAGGGAAACACTCTTGAAGACCAGGCTGATTTTCTAGGTGCCCACTTCGAGTACATTTCTAGTTCGACCCATTACAGAGATAAATTTCTACGGTACCAGCGGCAAGCAGAGCGATTGTCACTGGATTGGAAAATAACAAAGAATGACCTTACAACCGTCCATTCAGCATGGCGGAATTTCAGGCATCACTGAGCTTCTGTAATAAGACAGCGCCAGGAAGAGACAGAATAGCTTATGACATGATCAAACACTTACAGCCCTGAAGCCCACAAAACACTTCTGTCAATATTTAACTCCATATTCTGTGGTGGGTATATCCCGGCTGCCTGGAAAGAGGCAATAATAATTCCGATTCTCAAAGAGGGCAAGGACCCGACTTCGGCCAGCAGTTATAGGCCTATAGCCCTAACAAGTTGCCTGTGCAAGTTCTTTGAGAAAATGACTAACCGGCGCCTGATCCATTTTCTTGAAAGTAACAAAATACTAGATCCCTTACAGTGCGGCTTCAGGGAAGGTAGATCCACAACAGACCACCTTGTCCGCATCGAGACAAATATCTGGGATGCCTTCGTGCATAAACAGTTTTTCTTGTCCGTGTTCTTAGGCATGGAGACACCACGTGGCGTTTTGGAATCCTTCGTGATCTGGCAGGAATGGGCTTCCGAGGCAACTTGCTGAACGTGATTGAGAGTTATCTTTCGAACCGCAGATTCCGTGTTCGAGTTGGTAACGTCTTATCTCGTATATTCACCCGAGAGACTGGTGTACCACAACGAGGTGTGCTGAGTTGCACTCTATTTGTTGTAAAAATGAATTCTCTCCACAGTGTCATACCACGCACAATGTTTTATTCCGTGTTCAAATCGGTTACAAATATTGTAATCTTGCTATCTGCGAGCGACAGGTGCAGCTTGGCCTCAACAAGATTTCCAAATGGGCGGACGAAAATGGATTTAGACTAAACCCACAAAAAAGCACGTGCGTCCTCTTCTCGAACAAAATAGGTATGCAACCAGACCCCGTTATTGACCTTAATGGAGAACGGCTATCTGTGACTCATGAATATAAATTTTTAGGCCTCATCTTAGATTCTAAATTAACTTTTGTACCACACCTGATGTACCTGAAAACAAAGTGCCTGAAGGCTATGAATCTCCTGAAGCTCTTGTCACGCACATCATGGGGAAGCGACAGGAGATGCCTCCTTAGCTTATGCAAAAGCCTTGTACGGTCACGCCTTGACTACGGAGTCATAGTTTATAACTCTGCAACACCTAGTGCTTTAAAGATGTTAGACCCCGTTCACCCCCGGCGGAGGCAACACACGTCTTTGGCCTCGGCTTCACGTAGACGGCACCCCCGGACTGACCCACCCGGGGGAAATCGGTAGTTGCTTTTTCCTGTCTCTCTCTCCAATCTTCGTCTTTCTCTCTCGCCTTTTCATCTTTCCTGTCTTCTACTCTCTTCTATATTACTTCCGATCTTCTAGGCAGCGAGGGTTAACCCTGTGTGAGTAGCCGACCTAGGTTATTTCATATTCGGTTATAGTGGTGACGTACGGCTGGCGTGCGCAGGACTCATTTTATAAGACCTGTGGCGTCCCCTTGTTGGGCTCCATGGTGGGCGGCTGGCGTTACTGCCGAAAACTGCAAACTTTCTATGGATAGCTCCTTTCCTAAACTCTCTGATCGCCCTCAGAAACGAGGGCGCACCGAAGAAGTATTTAAATTTTTTGGCCGTAACACTGATAATTTTCCCCGATATCAAGTAATACACTGTGAGAAACCAGGAAAGACAACGAGAATGATCTCGCCTTTCCTCGTTTCCAAAAGTCTAACTCAGACAATTGGCCCAGGCTATGAGGCAACCAGACTAGCAAGTGGCGACCTTCTTTTGGAACTTCACGACAAAAAGCAACATGGAAAACTATGTAACCTAGTGTCTCTCGGGGACATACCCATTTCAGTTACCCCACACCGCACCATGAACACCATCCGCGGTGTGATTTCCGATGATGATCTCATGGAGCTGACCGAAGCTGAACTTCTGGAAGAATAGAAAGAACAAAACGTAATCAATGTAAAACGAATCAGAATGAGGTGTGATGGTAAAGAAATTGACACAAAGCATCTAATACTCACATTCGGTTCCAGTGTGCTGCCAGAAGCCATCGAGGCAGCTTACATTAAACTCAAAGTAAGGCCGTTCATCCCCAACCCTCTCCGTTGCTTTAAATGCCAAAGATTTGGCCACAGTTCACAGAACTGCCGAGGCCGTCAGACTTGTGCAAAATGCAGTGCGAACGAACATCTCTCTGAATCATGTGAAAACTCTCTCCACTGTGTGAACTGTGATGGGGAGCACGCCGCATACTCGCGGTCGTGCCCTACCTGGAAAAGAAAAAGAAATAGTATCAATCAAAGTAAAGGAGAACATATCATTCAAGGAGGCACGTAGGCGGGTATCATACCTGCCCAAGAACACCTTTGCCGATGTGGCGCGTCAGGGGGCAGCGACACAACGGTTTCCGGCGGCTGTCCGGCTCACACGCGGTGAGCTGCCAGTGACGCCATCCGCCCCCTCGGCGGCTGCAGCTAACACTGCTCCGCCATCCCAGAACACGGGGCCATCGACCTCCGGGCTGGTGGCTTCCAGGGCCTCGTCCCTCGAGGCGAGGCCTTCTCGTCAAACCAACCGCTCGCAAGAGCGCGTGTCCAGCGCCTCGCAAGAGGCTATGGACACAACAACCAGCCAGACGGCGCCACTAGCGCCTAAGGAGCCGCGAGAGTCTCGCGATCGCTCCAAACAAGAAAAACACCTCATCACGGCGCCCGGAAAGGGCTCTGTGAAGTAACTCCTCTGTCTTAACACACAGCACAAAAACCACATTCAACATGGATACACAAATATTACAGTGGAATGTCCGAGGACTCCTCCACAATCTCGATGACATCAAAGAACTCCTACATAAACATAATCCAAAGGTGTTGTGTGTCCAAGAAACACACCTCAAACACACGCAAACAAATTTTCTCCGACAATACGCCATTTTTCGTAAAGACCGCGATGACACAGTCGTGTCTTCCGGTGGTGTGGCTATTGTAGTCGACAGAGGTATTGCCTGCCGGGAACTAAAACTTCGTACGCCCCTAGAGGCAGTTGCTGTCCGAGGGGTGTTGTTTGACAAGCTCGTCACTGTAAGCTCTATATACATCCCTCCCAATTATCAACTACATAAAACCGAATTCCAAAACTACATAAATGAACTTCCGGAGCCATACATAATTGTTAGAGATTTCAATGCAAATAACACTTTGTGGGGAGACTCACGTTGCGATGCGAGAGGTCGCCTAATTGAAAATTTTCTGTTTTCTTCAGGCGCATCATTACTTAACAAGAAAGAGCCTACGTATTACAGCATTACACATAACACATATTCATCCATTGACCTAAGTATAGCATCGAGTACACTAATGCCCTACCTGGAGTGGTCTGTTCTCAAGAACCCCTTTGGGAGCGACCACTTCCCCATTATGCTAGGCTTAACAGAACAAGATAGATGCTCGCCACACGTTCCCCGTTGAAAGGTTGACTCGGCTAACTGGGAACTTTTCCGACAAATAACATATTTAGGCCGGGATGACATTGCCTCTTTTAACATAGACGATGCTGTGGCGTATATAACAGGTTGTATCATTGACGCTACTGAAAGGTGTATACAACAAACTAATGGACTGGCTAATAAACGTCGCCTGCCTTGGTGGAATGATGAATGCCAAAAAGCACGTAAAAAACAAAACAAAGCCTGGGGATTGTTTCGCAACTCCCCAACAGCTGAAAACCTGATAAATTTTAAACAAGCAAAGTAACAGGGCAGAAGAACGCGTCGACGTGCAAAGAGAGAGAGTTGGGAAAGGTACATTTCCAGTATAAATTCATACACCGACAAAACAAAAGTCTGGAATAGGGTAAATAAACTAATAGGCCGGGAGTCACATCCTCTACCCTTAGTAAGTAGCCAAAGTGATAGCCTGGAAGACGAGGCGGATTGTCTAGGTGAACACTTTGAATATGTATCAAGTGAATCACATTATACAGAAACTTTCCTGAAGTTCAAAGAACGCGAAGAGCGGCAGCCCCTTAACCGTAAAGGTTCTTCGATTGAGGCTTACAATCGACCATTTAGCTTAGCCGAACTTAAAGCATCTCTCACTTGTTGCAACAACTCGGCACCAGGTGGCGATCGTATTATGTATGAAATGGTTAGATACCTACACCCTGAAACACTGAAAACACTCTTATCTCTTTTTAATGCCATGTGGGCGGCTGGGTGTATCCCGTCCTCATGGAAAGAAGCCATAGTCATCCCTATACTTAAACAAGGCAAAGACCCGTCCTTAGCCAGCAGCTACAGGCCAATAGCTCTAACGAGCTGCCTGTGCAAGCTGTATGAAAAAATGATAAACCGGCGTTTAATCAGTTTTCTAGAAAATAACAAAATTCTAGTCCCCTTCCAGTGTGGCTTCCGAGAAGGTAGGTCGACAATAGACCACCTTGTTCGCATCGAGGCAAACATCAGAGATGCATTTATTCACAAACAGTTTTTACTCTCTGTATTTATAGATTTAGAGAAAGCGTACGACACGACATGGCGCTTCGGAATTCTGCGAGGTCTTTCTGCGATGGGGGTCCGCGGAAATATGTTAAATACAGTCGAAAGCTACTTGTCTAACCGCACGTTTCGCGTAAGAGTGGGCAATGTTTTATCTAGAACATTCACCCAGAAGCTGGCGTGCCGCAAGGGGGTGTACTTAGTTGCACACTCTTCATTGTAAAAATGAACTCCCTGCATACAGTGATTCCACGCAGCATGTTTTATTCTGTGTACGTCGATGATGTACAGATAGGTTTCAAATCATGTAACATCGCTATATGTGAACGACAGGTGCAGCTTGGATTAAACAAATTGTCTAAATGGGCGGATGTAAATGGGTTCAAAATAAACGCACAGAAAAGTGCATGCATACGCTTCTCAAACAAAAGAGGCGTGACACCGGCACCAAATCTCACGATCAATCGAGAGGAACTATCCATGAGCAGTGAACACAAATTCCTGGGCATAATTCTGGACTCTAAGCTTACCTTCATCCCCCATCTTAAATATCTGAAGACAAAGTGTCTGAAGACTATGAACCTTTTAAAAATTCTCTCGCACACAACATGGGGTAGTGATCGAAAATGCCTCCTAAACTTGTACAATAGTCTTGTCCGCTCGCGCCTTGATTACGGAGCTATAGTTTATAACTCCGCAACGCCAAGTGCATTAAAAATACTAGACCCCATTCACCATTTGGGTATCCGCCTCGCGACCGGTGCTTTCCGAACAAGCCCGATCCAGAGTCTCTATGTAGAGTCGAACCAGTGGTCACTCCATCTGCAGCGTTCATATAACAGTTTCGTATATTTTCTGACAGTACAAGCAAACAACGAACATCCTTCTTATTCCACCATAAACGATATGACCGCTGCTGCACTCTTCCATAACCGACTTGCAGCGAGGAAACCGTTCTCTTTACGTGTAAGGAATCTTAGTGAGCAAATGGGTGTTCCAGTGCTTGAACATCGTCCTATGGCTCCTGCTAAATTGTTACCGCCGTGGCAGTGGCAGATCATAGAGTGCGACACATCGTTCGTAGAGGTCACGAAAGACGCTCCAGAGGCACACATTAAAATGCATTTCCTAGAGCTTCAATCCAAGTACTCGTGTACAGAGTTTTACACAGACGCTTCTAGGTCACATGCCGGGGTTTATTAAGCAGCCGTCGGCCCATCTTTCTCGGAATCCGGTGTACTCCACCCGGAAACAAGTATCTTTACGGCTGAGGCCTATGCACTATTGTCAACTGTGAAGCATATAACGAAAACAAAACTTCAAAAAACAGTTATATTTACAGACTCTCTAAGCGTTGTGAAAGCCCTGATGTCACTCTGCAAACACAAAAATCCTGTACTCGTTGAGCTCTATTCCCCTCTATGCAGAGCGTATATATCCTACCAGCATGTCAGTATATGCTGGGTGCCGGGCCATAGAGGCATTGAGGGTAATGTGCGAGCTGACCAAATGGCCACATCAGCTGCATTGCACACTAGTAATCATACAGTAGCTGTTCCTGCAACAGACTTGAAGCCTTTCTTGCGAAAGAAGCTACGAAGCCACTGGCAACACTTGTGGGACGCTGAAACAAATAATAAACTTCACATGATTAAACCACAATTAGGTTTCTGGCCCTCAGCTACGAAAACAAGACGAATTGATGTCCTATTCTGTCGTCTCAGAATAGGACACACGTACGGCACCCACAATTTTTGCTCACTGTTGATGAACCACCAACCTGTGGTAGATGTGGTGAGAGGCTGACCGTCCTCCACGTCCTGCTGGAGTGTCGGGAAGCCGAAACGGAGAGAAGAAAATATTTTCCTGTAGCATACCGCTATCATATCCCTCTTCATCCCATGATGTTTATTGGTGAAGAACCACTTTTTAACGCCAAAGCAATCCTCGGCTTTTTGAACGATGTTGTGCTACATGTTATTAGCCCAATCAGTTCGTAGCGCATCCTCTCTCTAGAGAATGCCGCTGTGATAGTTTTTTATAGTACATGCCTCCAGGCCCTTGTGGTTCAAGGGCTCTGTTTAGGCAGTAGTGCTTCCTGCCAATTACTGCATCTTAAATATTTTAAATATAGTATTGTTCTTTCTCAATGCATCCTTCATTTCATAGTACACTTCATTAGTCATTGCCATGATCTTAGTACATTTATATTTTACGCACTTTACAGCGATAATTTTTAGGCCCCTTTACAGCCGCGTTTCATCTACTTCTCAGAATTCACCGCTCCACTGCACACTCACAAACACTGGCATGGCGCTCTTTGGCCATAACTGGCCCTTGCGCCATAAAACATCACACATCATCATCATCAGACCCCGTTCACCATCTGGGTATTCGGCTTGCTACAGGCGCCTTCAGGACTAGCCCTGTAGAGAGCCTGTATGTTGAGTCGGATGAATGGTCTATTTAAGTCTATGTTACTCCTTGAAGGTATAGGCAGATGTAGAACACCCATGTCACTCCGCTATACGTGACATATCCGCTGCCAGGCTGTATCAAAACCGGCCGTCTGTGAGGACTCCTTTGTCCCTGCGTCTAGAAGCGTTGGCTAAAGAAACAGGCATACTACTTGAAGAGAATGTCCTAACGGCTCCCAGTTGGCTACTACCACCTTGGGAGTGGCAGACTATTCAGTGCGATGTCTCTTTTATAGAGATCTCCAAGCGCGCACGCACCTGAGACTCATATACGTTCACACTTCCTAGAGCTTCAGGCGAAGTACTCATGTGCAGAATTTTATACAGACGCTTCCAAATCTCCTGCTGGTGTTGCTTACGCAGCTCAGGGACCCTCTTTTTCAACATCTGGTGCATTAAATCTGCATACAAGTACTTTTACAGCGGAAGCATACGCAATCCTCTTGGCAGTTAAACACATAAAGCTAATGAATGTTACCAAAGCAATTGTGTTCACAGACTCATTGAGCGTCGTTAGAGCTATAATGAGTCTACGGAAACACAAGAATTCAGCTTTTAACAAACTCTACAGCTGGTTATGCTCAGCTTACATGGGTAACCAAGTGGTCATAGTGTGCTGGGTACCTGGCCATAGAGGCATAAAAGGCAATGTAGCTGCAGATGAAAGTGCCACGTCAGTAGTCTTTAAATATACAGATACAAACACAGCTATCCCTCCCACAGACCTAAAGCCTTTCTTGCTCCATCAGTTGCGCAGATCTTGGCAAAGGCAGTGGGACAGCGAAGTGTCAAACAAGCTACATATGATCAAACCAAGAATAGGGAAATGGATGTCTGAGAAAACGGCAAGACACAAGGAAGTGCTTCTTTGCAGGTTAACAATAGGCCATACCTATGGCACACACTCTTACCTCCTGTCCGGAAGTGATCCTCCGAAATGTGATAGGTGTGGCGACCATCTTACAGTCCTCCATGTACTTATCCAGTGCCCTGAGATAGAAGCCCAGTGTAAAAATACTTTTATCCCGCATATCGTGAGCACATCCCCCTTCACCCAGCATTCTTTCTTAACCATGAGCCGCTTTTTGATTTTAATACAGTCTTAAAGTTTTTAGCAGACGTGAACACTTTACAAATCATCTGGCCAGGATATCTGTAGCGCAGCCTCGTCTTGCAGGCTGCAGTGGAAAAAGTGTTTACAATAGCACTAGTGCCTCAATAGGTTCCTTGAAGTCAAGGGCTGAGAGGCACGTGCTGTAAACGTTTTAGTATATCATTAATTTCTGTCGGAATTTTTACAGTCATTACTGTAATCATTAGTCTTGGCCATTATTTCAATACCAATATATTTTACGCAATTTACAGCGACTAGCTTTTAGGCCTTTTTTACAGCAACTTCACATCAACCATTAATACCCCATAGTCAACTTTATTTATAGTACATTGAAAAACCATCACCATTTGTCATGGCGCTCTTTGGCCATATCTGGCCCTTGCGCCAATAAAAACCACATATTATTATTATTAACTTTTCCTCTACCGCCCCAGGCCGCACGACCCCGTCAGCCGTCCCATCTCACTCATGCTAGCGAACCATTTCATTCCCCTAGTCTCTAAGATTCGTATCGTGGGCCTCGTCTTTCACTCCCACGGCGCGCACGGCGACACCACCCAAGCTCTCCGAAGAGAAACCCAACAAGCCACCCGTCTCATTGGGCGCGTGGCACATCTACACGCGGGTTTACGAGAGCGAAACACTCTCCTCCTGACCGAAGCCTACATCACGAGCGGCTTACGCATTTCCATACCTTCCCCTAAAGCAGAAGGAGCGGGACCACATCAACGCGCTTCTCAGGAGCTACACGAAGGTCGCCCTCTGCCCATTCCCCCGCAGGGGCGTCTGCGTAAGCAGGCGTTTGGTGTGTTGCGACAGCACGGACCCGAGCACACGAGGGTTGGACCCTCCCGCGTGTAGCCTTGCGCGGCTTAGCCGTGTCTGGGGAAAGGGGGATCCTGGGGGTTGAGCTGATGCCGGGTGTTTGGACCTTTAAGGCCCCCCGGCGGAGGCAACACACCTCTTTGGCCTCTGCTTCACACAGACGGCACCTCCAGACTGACCCACCTGGAGGAAATCGGCAGTCGCCTTTTCCTGTCCCCCTCTTCAATCTTTTGTCTTTCTATCTCACTTTCCCAACTGTCCTGTCTTCTAGTCACTTCTCACTTCCGAATTTCTGGGCGGCAAGGGTTAACCTGGTGTACTTATCCAACCTTGGGTATTTTATATTAGGTTATAGCGGCGATGCATGGCTGGCGCCTGCAAGTATTCTAACTTTGTAGCGTCCCCTTGTTGGGCTCGGTGGTGGGTGGCTGCCATCGCCGCCAAATTTTCCATTTTTACATGGCAAATGCTTTTCGCCTACTCCCTGATCGCTCCCTGAAAAGGGGGCGCACCGATGAAACACTCAACTTTTTTATGAAACCTAAAGAAATTTTTCCCAAGTACCACGTAATACATAGCCAACACGAAACCAGGACTGTCCGTACAATATCCCCATTTGTTGTAGCAAAATGTTTGACAGAAGCAATCGGCCCAGGTTACAAAGTCACTAAAATGGGAAGCGGAGACCTTCTTTTGGAAGTGCGTGATAAGCTCCAGTACAACAAATTTTTGAAACTTGTTGCATTTGGTGACATTCCCGTCTCAGTGGGCCCTCACAGGTCAATGAACACTGTACGCGGCGTCATCTCTGATGACGACCTTCTAGAACTCAGTGAAAGCGAGCTGTTGGATGGATGGCAAGACCAAAATGTAGTAAAGGTTGTCGGGATAAGGAAGGGATGCCAACGACCCTCTGCCTCGACACACCAAGCCCCGCGGTTGGCGCATGCCTGCACATCAACCGCGATCCGGTACAAGCTCGAGGAAACAATAGACGACAACCACGTGTGCACTCGGAAAGCATTTATTACGACTGCAACTAACACTTCGAGCAGGCCAGCTGGCTATAGTTGACATCGCTGAGGGTTCCCTCGAAGAGAATAATACACTAGGTAAAGAAGGGCTTCCGACTTACTAACTGGGGGAATACGGACGGCCGCGGCGTTTGCCGCGGCAAGAACGTGGTTGACTAACCACGTGCGGGAATACGGGAGCGACGGCGGAGACTTCCGCCGTCGCCGCTTGCTGGAGACCAAAGAGACCCGGGCGATATCAGCGGGATCTCACGTGACCCACCCGGTGGCGCTGATAGCGCTTGCATTGCATTGATAGCGCTTGCATTCCCGCGCGCCGCCCGCGGAAGGAAAGTTTCCCCTCTCCCTGGCACGCATGCGCTTGACGCGACGTTCGCTGCCCGTGCGGCGGTTATGGGACCCGAGGATTCCCACATCCCTCCACCCTTAAATATTGCCCTACGGCGGAGAAATCGCTGAACGACGGCATTGACAAAGTATCCGGGCAGATGCGATGGTAAACTCCGGCAGGAAATGTCCGAATCCACGTTGATAGGCAGCACTGTCCTGTGTGGCGGCCGCCCACATGTGGCAGCCGCCACAGTGGTTGACGATGACGGGGGCTGAAGGTGGCTTGCCCTCAAGATGCGCGCCGCAATGTCCACCCGGGAACAGCGGGTCAGGACCTTCTCGAAGCGGCGCGCGCGCCGGCACGATGAACCTCGCACCGACGCATCCTCGTGGGGGTGTATGATGGTGGGCCTCCCTCATTGTGACTGCCATGTGCTGCTGCATCGGGCCGCGAACAGGGAGGGGCCGAGACAGCAGGCAGGGACGTGGACCATGGCAGCAATAGAAAGTCATGACGGCTTCACTCGTTCTGCAAAGTTACGTGAGCACACGGGGGTTGGACCCTTCCACGCGTAGCCGTGCGTGGCTTAGCCGTGTCTGGGGAAAGGGGGATCCTGGAGGTTGAGCTAATGTCGTGTGTTTGGACCTTTAAGGCCCCCCGGCTGAGGCAACACACCTCTTTGGCCTCTGCTTCACATAGACGGCACCCCCGGACGGACCCACCCGGGGAAATCGGCGGTCGCCTTTTCCTGTCCCCCTCTCCGATCTTTTCTTCTCTATTTTTCTGTCCTCACTGTCCTGTCACCTCTTCTCTTCTGTTACTTCCACACTTTTCATAGGCGGCTTGGGTTAACCTTGTGAAGGTGCCCTCTCTTGGGTTTTTATATAAGGTTATAGCGGCAATGTACGGCTGGCGCCTGCAGCCTTACACGTTAAGTGCTGCAGCGTCCCCTTGTTGGACTCCATGTTGGGTGGCTGCCATTGCTGCCGAACAACACTAAACTGTTATGGGAACGCCCGCTTTTCCTCGACTTCTTAATCGTCTCCCTCACAAGAGGGTACGCACCGATGAGATATTGAACATGTTCACGCGACCAAAAATATTTTCCCGCGATTTCAAGTAGTGCATAGTGAAAGAACAGAAAAACTAGCAAGAACCATATCCCCATTTGTAGTTGCAAAGAGCTTGACCAACACGCTAGGCCCTGGCTACAAGGTTACCAAAATGCCAAGCGGGGACCTTCTTCTTGAACTACGTGAGAAAGAACAATACAATAGACTCGGCAAACTTGTTACTTTTGGTGATGTCCCAGTTACCGTTTCACCGCATCGGTCCATGAACACAGTACGGGGGGTAGTATCAGAAGCAGACCTCATCGACCTATCTGAAACCGAACTGTTCGAAGGATGGAAGGAGCAAAACGTCACGAATGTGCAGCGCATTGTTATGAGATGGGACAACAAAGAAATCCCCACGAAACATCTTATACTTACCTTTGAATTGAGCGAATTGCCACAAACCATTGAAACAGGCTACACAAAGATAGCCATAAGACCATACATACCAAATCCTAGGCGATGCTACCAATGCCAAAGATTCGGCCATGGCTCGCAGAGCTGCCGTGGTCGACTCACCTGTGCCAAGTGTGGAGTACAAGGCCATGCCTCAGACAATTGCGAGGCCACACCTCACTGTGTTAATTGCGATGGTGACCATCCAGCGTACTCCCGGTCTTGTACAAGCTGGAAAAAAGAAAAAGAAATTCTAACACTGAAAGTCCATGAAAACATATCGTTCAGGGAAGCACGCAAAAGGTGCTTACCATTCCACACAACCACTTATGCTCGTGCGGCGCGTCCAGGGGCAGCGTCGGAGCGGCTACTGCCACCTGTCCAGCCTGCGCGCAGCGAGCTGTCGCTTGTGGCTCCTGCGCCTAGGGTGGAAGGAGCTAAGTCCACTCTTCCCAACCAGCAAACAGGCCTGGTTACCCTAGGGTTGCCGGCACCACAACAATCCTCGGTGGCAGCCTGCGCTACGCGTAGCGAACCCGCAGGCCCGCCAGCAGCTCCCACGGTGGGTGCAGTCAAGGCTGCCTCACCCTCACCAGCCCCTGCTAGCGCTGGCAATAGTCGGCACAGCTCAGGCCCAAAGGTAGCCCCATCAACCTCCGGGCTGGTGGGCCCAAATGTCTCGTCCTTCGCGGCGAGACTTTCTCGCGAAACTTCTCGCTCGCAAGAGCGCGTGTCCGGCGCCTCACAAGAGGCAATGGACACAACACCCATCCCGACGGCGCACCAAGCGCCTAAGGAGCGGCGAGGCTCCCTCGACCGCTTCAGAAAGGACAAGTCTCGAGTTACGGGGCCTGGAAAGGGCTCTGTAATCTAAAGCAATATTTCCTTTTTAGTACACACAGCACCAATTTACTTTCATTATGGATACACAAATCATACAATGGAACGTCAGAGGCCTTCTTAGGAACCTCGACGATGTCCAAGAACTTCTTTACCAACACAATCCAAAAGTGCTGTGTGTAAAGGAAACACACTTAAAATCGAAACATACAAACTTTCTCCGACAGTATGTTACGTTTCGTAAAGATCGCGATGATGCTGTCGCATCATCAGGCGGTGTTGCCATTGTAATACACAAAAGCATAGCATGTCAACGTTTGCAGCTACAAACGCCCCTTGAAGCAGTGGCAGTTCGACTTGTTCTTCTAAGCAAACTTATCACCATCTGCTCACTTTACATACCCCACATTACCACTTACATAAACATGAATTTCAGTCCTTTATAGACGAATTGCCAGAACCCCATATTGTTCTTGGCGATTTCAATGCACACAGCAGTCTGTGGGGCGACTCTCGTATCGATGCGCGAGGTCGTCTTGTTGAACAATTTCTTTTCTCCTCTGGCGCGTGTCTCCTGAACAAGAAGGAACCTACATTTTACTGTCTCGCAAACAGAACCTTTTCTTCTATTGATCTTAGCATAGCTTCCCCGTCTCTATGATCTGAACTTAAATGGGAAGTTACCAAAAATCCTTACGGGAGCGATCACTTCCCAATACTACTGCGAACAACCAAAACTGAGCCTTCACCACAAGCCCCTCGATGGAAGATTGATACAGCCGATTTGGAGAAATTTCGAACTCTTACTAGTAGTATCTCCTGGGCCAACATGTGTTCGTTAGGAATTGATGCAGCTGTAGAATATTTTACTTTCTTCATAATTGATGCCGCTTCTAAATGCATATCCGAAATAAGTGGTGCGGCATGCAAACGCCGTGTCCCATGGTGGAACGACGAATGTAGGAACGTTCGTAGGAAACAGAACAAAGCGCGGGGGTTGCTACGCGATTCTCCTACTGCGGAGAATCTTATCAATTTTAAGAAGATAAAGTCACAAGGCAGGAGAACGCGCCGACAGGCCAGGAGAGAGAGTTGGCAGAAGTTTTTATCAGGTGTACACTCGCATACAGATGAGGCCAAAGTCTGGAACAGGGTTAACAAGGTGAGAGGACGACAAACATATTCACTCCCTTTGGTAAACACACATGGCGACAGCTTGGAAGACCAAGCGAACCACCTGGGTGCACATTTTGAACATGTGTCCAGTTCATCGCACTATTCTCCAGAATTAAAAAAATACAAAGCAGCAATAGAAAAACAAAAACTAGACCGAAAGAGCACCGGGATTGAACCTTATAACTTACCTTTCTCTTTAGCAGAGCTTTATGCATCACTCGCCTGTTGCAATCAATCTGACCCAGGCTCTGACCGCATAATTTATGAAATGTTGAAGAACCTGCCCTCTGAAACGAAGAAAACCCTTGTCTCTCTGTATAACTCTATATAGACTTCCGGCGAGATCCCCTCTGCCTGGAAAGCGGCCGTAGTGATCCCTATCCTGAAGCAGGGGAAGGATCCATCGTCTGTATCGAGTTATCGGCCGATAGCGCTAACAAGTTGTCTCTGCAAAGTCTTCGAAAAAATGATAAACCGTCGCCTATTACATTTCCTAGAATCAAACAAGCTGCTTGACCCATACCAGTGCGGTTTTCGCGAGGGTCGATCCACCATTGACCATTTGATACGTATTGAGGCACAGATACGTGAAGCTTTTGTTCACAAACAATTCTTTTTATCGGTATTCCTAGACATGGAAAAGGCCTACGACACCACATGGCGGTTTGGAATACTGAGAGATCTCTCCCACTTTGGTGTACGTGGTAATATGTTAAATGTCATTGAAAGTTATCTGGTGAATCGCACATTCCGTGTTCGAGTTGGCAATGCATTATCACGACCTTTTGTGCAGGAAACTGGAGTACCACAGGGTGGGGTGCTGAGTTGCACTCTCTTCATTATAAAAATGAATTCCTTGCGTCTAGGCATCCCACGTAATATGTTTATTCAACGTACGTCGATGATATACAGATTGGATTTAAATCATGCAACCTTGCAATCTGTGAGCGGCAGGTTCAACTTGGTCTGAACAAGGTGGCTAAATGGGCAGACGAGAATGGATTCTGCTTAAATCCACAAAAGAGCACCTGCGTCCTTTTTCTAGAAAGAGAGAACTGTACCCCGACCCCGACATTGACCTGCAAGGACAGCGTCTACCTGTAAAAACGGAACATAAATTCTTAGGCATTATTCTTGACACAAAGCTAACATTCATACCACACCTAAAACATCTAAAACACAAGTGCATGAAAACAATGAACATTTTAAAAGTGTTGTCACGCACTACATGGGGTAGTGACAGAAAGTGTCTGTTAAATTTGTATAAAAGCCTCATACGAACACGCCTAGACTACGGGGCCATAATTTATCAGTCAGCCACCCCAACCGCGTTGAAGATGCTGGACCCCATCCACCATCTAGGTATTCGCTTGTCTACAGGTGCCTTTAGGACAAGCCCTGTAGAAAGCCTTTACGTGGAATCCAATGAGTGGTCCCTCCACTTGCAGAGGACCTACACAGCTTTCATGTATTTCCTTAGAGTGAATGCAAACAGTGAACATCCCTCATATTCCACCGTAAATGATTTGTCCAGCTCCCACCTCTTTCATAACCGACCTGCAGTAAGGGAGCCCTTCTCGTTGCGTGTGAGAAGTCTGGCTGAGGAAATGGATGTCCCACTCTTTGAACATCGTCTAATGACACCCACTATACAGGTCTCACCGTGGCAGTGGCAGATTGTAGACTGTGATTTGTCCTTTTTACATGTTACGAAGCACGCCCCGGTTGCACACATTCGAATGCATTTCCTCGAACTGCTGCATAAATACTCCTGTCCGGAATTTTACACCGATGCATCAAAGTCTGCCGGCGTCTCTTATGCAGCGGTTGGCCCATCATTTTCAGATGCCGACACCCTGCACCCCCAAACGAGCATTTTCACAGCAGAGGCTGATGCAATACTGTCGGCTCTTAAACATATCAAAGAATCGAAAATACCAAAAACAATTATCTACACAGACTCGCTGAGCGTAGTAAAAGCTTTAAAATCTCTTCAAAGGCACAAAAATCCCGTAATAGTATCGCTTTATTCATTAATATGTAATATTTATGCGTCTGGGCAACATGTTGTGGTGTGCTGGGTGCCAGGACACCGAGACATTGAGGGAAATGTACTGGCAGACCAGATTGCCACATCCATCGACGCAAAAGCTGGAAACACATCCATGCGCGTCCCTGTTCCCGATATGAAGCCATATCTACGCAAGAGACTTCGAGCCCACTGGCAACGTTTGTGGGACGCCCAGAGTCTAAACAAACTTCATTTAATTAAGCCTCGCTTAGGGAACTGGCCATCGACCACGAAATCTAGAAGAAATGATGTCCTATTCTGTAGGCTCAGAATAGGACAGACTTATGGCACGCACAATTGTTGTCTGGAGGCGGACCCCCGACCTGTACTAGATGTGGGGAGGTACTTACTGTACTTCACATCCTAGTACAGTGTCCACTAATAGAACCTGAAAGAAAGAAACACTTCGTTCAAGCCTATAGAGAGAATATACCCCTTCACCCAGCGATGTTTTTACATACTGACCCGGTATTTCAGCACGAATCAGTTATAGCCTTTTTAACCGACATCGACATTTTGCAAGTTCTTCGCCCGAGAGATTCGTAGCAGGGTCCTCTTTCAGAGGACGGTGCTGCGACAGCATTTTGAAATGCACTCTCCTCCAGGTTCTTGCTTCTAAGGGTCTCTGTGAGGCAGTAGTGCCTTGTATCGCTCACAGCTTTTTTATACCATATTCATTGCGCCCTATCACATCATTGTCATGATCTTATTAATTTGTATTTTACGCACCTTTAGTGCGCAGATTTTAGGCCCCTTTACAGCCACCCTATACCTACCCACTGTCATTGATCATACCATTGCTCACTCAGTACACCACGTCTTGGCGCTCTTTGGCCATAGCTGGCCCTTGCGCCAGAAAACAACATATATCATCATCATCAAAGAACATGCCTCCAGGCCCTTACATCTCAAGGGCTCTGTTAAGGCATTAGTGTTTTGAAACTTTTAGCCTCTGACATATCTTAGTATATCATCAATCTTTCACAATGCATCCCTCGTATCCATAGCACACTTCATTAGTCATTGCCATATTCTTAGTACCTATAGATTTTACGCATTTTACAGCGACTATTTTAGGCCTCTTTACAGCCATGCCACATCTGTTTTATCCACACCTTCTAATTCACCATTCATGTACCACTGACAAGTCATTATCATCGCCTTGGCGCTCTTTGGCCACATCTGGCCCTTGCGCCAAAAAACTCCAACAATCATCATCATCTAGCTAGCAATCACGCCTTCGGCTGAGGCCTAACGCTGGTCCGGACAGATCGTCGTCCCATTTTCCAAGAGCTTGCCCCACGTTGGGAACGCCAAAATGTCGGGATAAGGAAGGGATGCCAACGGCCCTCTGCCTCGACACACCGAGCCCCGCGGTTGGCGCATGCCTGCGCATCAACCGCGATCCGGTACAAGCTCGAGGAAACAATAGACGACAACCATGTGTACACTCGGAAAGCATTTATTACGACTGCAACTAACACTTCGAGCAGGCCAGCTAGCTATAGTTGACATCGCTGAGGGTTCCCTCGAAGAGAATAATACACTAGGTAAAGAAGGGCTTCCGACTTACCAACTGGGGGAATACGGACGGCCGCGGCGTTTGCCGCGGCAAGAACGTGGTTGACTAACCACGTGCGGGAATACGGGAGCGACGGCGGAGACTTCCGCCGTCGCCGCTTGCTGGAGACCAAAGAGACCCGGGCGATATCAGCGGGATCTCACGTGACCCACCCGGTGGCGCTGATAGCGCTTGCATTGCATTGATAGCGCTTGCATTCCCGCGCGTCGCCCGCGGAAGGAAAGTTTCCCCTCTCCCTGGCACGCATGCGCTTGACGCGACGTTCGCTGCCCGTGCGGCGGTTATGGGACCCGAGGATTCCCACAAGGTTCAAAGAATTAAGTTAAGGCGTGACGACAAGGAAATACCCACAAAACATGTAATCATCACTTTGGAACAAGCGACCTACCAGATTCAATCGAGACCGGATATTGTAAGCTCCGTGTACGACTGTACATTACCAATCCGCGCCGATGCTTCAAGTGTCAGCGTTTTGGGCATGGGTCTCAGAGCTGCCGAGGGCGCGCTACCTGTGCAAAATGTGCTTCTAAAGAACATGCCTCAGACATCTGCACTTCCACAACCCATTGTGCCAACTATGACGGAGACCACCCCGCCTATTCGCAATCGTGCCCGTCATGGAAGAAAGAAAAAGAAATAATACAACTCAAAGTCAAACTAAACATTTCATTTCCAGAGGCGCGCAAGCGTTTTTCTGCCCATAATCAGTTCAGTCCTTCCTACACCGATGTGGCGCGCCGGGGGGTAGCGTCACATTCTGCGGCGGCGGCCTGAGTCACACAGAGTGTGACGGCGGCTACGCCTTCAGCCCCCCTGGCAGGAGCAGCCAGTGCTGTTCCGCCCCGTACAACGCAGGGCCAGCAGTCCTCCGGACCTGCCGGCCCCAGGGTCACTGCTCGTGCAGACCGGCCCCAAAAACCCCTGAGTGTGCCCGTGGAGCGGGCAGCATCCACCGCCTCTGACGAGGCGATAGATGCAAGCATCACTACTCCGGCGTCCCAGGCGCCGAAGGAAAGGCGTAGCTCCGTGGAGCGCGCCGAGAGAAAAAAAAAATCCTGCATCACGGGGCCTGGAAAGGTCTCGTGAGCTACCTTATTTCTCTTGGCACACACCACAAAACACTTCCAATATGGCTACACAGATAATGCATTGGAATGTGAGAGGTCTACTCCACAATCTAGACGACTGAAAAGAACTCCTACACAAATTTAATCCACGAGTGCTCTGTGTGCAAGAGACGCACCTCAATCCTACACACACAAACTTTCTGCGGCAATATGCCATTTACCGTAAAGACCGCAACGACGCTTTGGTCTCATCGGGCGGTGTCGCCATAATAGTTGATAAGGGTGTCGCCTGTCAACATTTGCAGCTGGAAACGCCCCTTGAGGCAGTTGCAGTCAGAGCAGTTCTTTTTGATAAGCTGTTAACAATCACTTCCTTATACATCCCCCCGCTATCAACTCTCCAGAACAGAATTCGAAAGCTTTATTGCTCAACTTCCGGTGCCCTATATTCTCGTTGGAGACCTAAATGCACATAATACCCTGTGGGTGACTCTCGATGTGATGCCGAGGGCGCCTGATATAAAACTTCCTGTTATCTACAGGTGCATGTTTATTAAATAAGAAAGAACCAACCTTCTATAGCGTCGCAAACAAAACATTTTCATACATAGACTTAAGTACTGCATCGAGTACAGTCGTGCCATACTGGAATGGAAGATGGTTAATGATCTATACGGCAGCGACCATTTTCCGATTATTTTAAAATTAACAAAACAGGACGAATTCTCACCCCATCTGCCCCAGTGGAAAGTCGACTCAGCGGACTGGCAGCGATACAGAGAGTTGACATATTTGACCTGGAATGACATCCGTATGCTTAGTATTGATGATGCAGTTGCTCATTAACAGCACTTATTTTCGATGCAGCGTCGATATGTATCTCACAAACACACGGATCATCTTCTAAACGACGTGTTCCCTGGTGGAACGATGAATGTAGGGTAGCGCGAAAGAAACAAAATAAGGCTTGGTATCACCTCCGCAACTCTCCGACTACAGAAAACCTGATCAGCTTTAAGAAAATAAAGTCTGAAGGTAGAAGAACGCGCCGCCGTGCCAAAAGGGAAAGTTGGCAGAAATACCTCTCCGGCATTAATTCCTATACAGACGAAATAAAAGTCTGGAACAGAGTTAAGAAAATAAAAGGCCGCGAAACTCATCCTCTACCTTTAGTAAACACACAAGGAGACACTCTTGAGGACCAGGCTGATTGTCTAGGCTGATTTCGAGCACATTTCCAGTACATCACATTACACAGATACATTTCTAAGATACCAGCGACAAGCAGAGCGTCAGCCTCTGGGTCAAAAAGCCACAGCGAATGATGCATACAATCGTCCATTTAGCATGGCGGAGTTCCAGGCTTCACTGAATTGTTGTAAGAAATCCACTCCAGGAAGCGACAGAATATATATGAAATGGTCAAACATTTACATCCTGAAACCCACACAACACTACTCTCACTATTTAACTCCATGTTCTCTGCTGGCTATATTCCGTCCGCCTGGAAAGAAGCCATCGTAATTCCTATTCTTAAAGAGGGCAAGGACCCTTCCTCACCCAGTAGTTATAGACCTATAGCTCTGACAAGTTGTATATGCAAACTCTTTGAGAAAATGGTTAACCGACGCCTCATCTACTATCTTGAAAACAACAAAATACTCGATCCTTTCAGTGCGGCTTTAAAGAAGGTAGATCCACAACAGATCACCTTGTCCCCATCGAGACCAATATCCGTGATGCCTTTGTTCATAAACAGTTTTTTCTGTCAGTATTCTTAGATATGGAGAAGGCATACGACACAACTTGGCGTTTTGGAATTCTCCGCGACCTGGCTGGAATGGGAGTCCGAGGCAACTTACTAAATGTGATACAGATCGCACGTTCGCACCTCTCAGATCGCACGTTCCGTGTTAGAGTTGGTAACCGTCCTGTCTCGACAATTCACGCAAGAGGCTGGTGTACCACAAGGTGGTGTGCTAAGCTGTACTTTATTTATTGTTAAAATGAACTGGCTCCAAACTGTCATACCACGTACAATGTTTTATTCTGTATATGTGGATGACATCCAAATGGTTTCAAATCATGTAATCTTAGTATCTGCGAGCGACAAGTAAAGCTTGGCTTAAATAAATTGTCTAAATGGGCGGACGAGAATGGATTTAAACTCAACCCCCAAAAAAGCACATGCGTTCTCTTCTCCAACAACAGAGGTATAACTGCCTGACCCCGCTATTGATCTTAATGGACAACGGCTATCTGTCAGCCACGAACATAAATTTTAGGAATTTTCTTAGACTCCAAATTAGCTTTTGTTCCTCACCTCAGGTATCTGAGATGAGGTGTCTGAAGACAATGAATTACTGAAGCTTATGTCTCGGACATCTTGGGGAAGTGACAGGAGATGCCTTTTGAGCCTCTACAAAATCTTATACGGTCACGCCTCGATTACGGAGCTATAGTGTATAACTCTTCTGCACCTAGTGCTTTGAGGATGCTAGATAGTGTTCACCACTTCGGTATACGCCTTGCTACAGGTGCTTTCAGGACCAGTCCTGTAGAAAGCCTGTATGTGGACTCTAATGAATGGTCTCTACATCTACAAAGAACATATTTAAGTTTTTTCTACGCCCTGAAGGTTAAATCGGATATTCAGCATCCATGTCATTTACCAGTCGCGACATCTCCACTGCCAGGCTATTCCATAAACGCCCTGCTGTTAGGGCTCCATTCAACCTTCGTCGTTTAGAGGCAATGACAAAGGTCACAGGTGTCTCACTACTAGAAAATGTCCTCATGGCTCCTACTCGCCTACCCCACCTTGGGAATGGCAGACTATCAGTGTGACATCTTTTTATAGAAATATCCAAACAAGCACCGGAGGCACATATACATTCCCATTTTCTTGAGCTGCAGGACAAGTACTCCTGCGCAGAATACTATACAGATGCTCGAAGTCCTCTGCTGGTGTTTCTTACGCAGCTCTCGGAGACTCATTTTCTACATCTGGGGCACTACATCCACACGCATCTATTTTTACAGCGAAACATACGCTATAATATTGGCTGTTAAACACATAAGGCTCACAAATGTCGCTAGGGCTATTGTCTTCACAGACTCATTAAGTGTAGTCAAAGCCCTAAGTAGTCTACGGAACACAAGAACTCCGTCTTTAATGAACTGTACAGTTTATTGTGCTCCGCATATATATGCAACCAAATGATTGTCGTATGCTGGGTACCTGGCCACAAAGGTATAAAAGGCAATGAAGCTGCTGACAAAAATGCTACGTCAGTAACCTTTAGTGACACAGACGCAGATATCCCCATCCCTATCATAGACCTAAAGTTTCCTACGCCGTAAGCTGAGGAAGCATTGGCAAGGAGAGTTGGATACCCAGGTACTAAATAAGCTACACATGATAAAACCAAAACTAGGAACTGGATAACTGGGAGAACGGCACGATATAAAGAAGTGCTTGTTTGTCGATTAAGAACAGGACACACTCACAGTACTCACTCTTACCTCTTGACTGGGAGTGATCCTCCGACTTGTAGTAAGTGCGGCAACATTCTGACAGTTGTCCATGTTCTTATTGAGTGTCCTGCTATTAATAGAAGCAGAGGGAAAAGGCATTTCCCTTCTGCATATCGCGAAAACATACCTCTTCACCCATCATACTTTCTTAGCTATGAATCACTTTTTAACCTGAAAACAGTTTTAGAATTCTTAAAAGAAGTAAACGCCCTGAAAATCGTTTGGCCAGGCAATTTTAGCCTGTGATTAACAGCCTTTGTATTCAAGCTTGGGCTCTCTTCAAGCCCTAGTATCACTGTTATATGTCTTACATCATGCGTTTTTAACGAACCCATTTGCCATAGCCCACATTACTAACTAGTTTGTGTCATTTTTTACAACCTATATGTTTTACGCCATATACAGCGACAGTTTTTAGGCCCTTCTACAGCCATGTCACATCTACCATGAGGCATTTATTGTCCACGCCATCCACAATTCATCGATATCATTACCATTTGTCATGGCGCTCTTTGGCCATACCTGGCCCTTGCGCCATAAAACACCACACATCATCATCATCATCTGCCTATCCCCCAGCACCTCCACTGCCGTGCTCCTGAACCTCAGTGCCCACAATACGTTTGACGATCTGGTAGAAGCAACCCTAACAGCACAGCTTACTCGTGTCGGGTACAGTGACAGTCTGCACTCTACTCTGTCAGCTAGGCATTGCCCCGATCACCATTCTACTAAGGCGCCCCCCCCTCCCGCTTCCAGACCTATATTCCCATCTTGTCATTACTCTCATCCCAAAGCATACGCACCCCGAACACGACGGAAACGCAGGAAAGCCCGCGCCAAAGCCCTATACAAGCAGTACGGCGACAGTTTTGAGGTAGCCTACGTGAATGTGGCAACGCATTCGTCGGGCTCCTGCATGGTCGTCGCCGTCGCTAACAATCAGGCCCGATTACTTACATCAGGCGCATCATCACAGATCATCCGAAACTGCAGAGGAGGCAGCCATTGCGCTCGCTCTCATCTCCACCTCTTCCACTAAAATCTTTACGACTCAAAATACGCCCTATCAAATTTCATGAAAGGCCTGTTATCCGGTACCATGGCCCGGCTTCTACGCTTCTGGCACCCCACCTGCCCCGTAACCACTATCTAGACCCCGCACACGCAGGCTCTCTGTAACGAGGAGGTCCAATCCCTCGCCCAAGGTCTTACTTCCGGGCCGGAGTCGAACCCCCTCCGCCAGCCCTGGAGCGTCTGCTTACCTTCAGAGACATCCTTGCCCATTACCGAGATGCCCAGCGTATTTACGCACCACCGGCTCTCTCCCTAATTCTAACCTAAGGCTCCACTGGCGCTGACTCCAGACCCGTACTGCTCCCTACTATTCTCCTTCATGCCCGATACCCCGATCAGTTCTTGTCCTCCTGTAAGCTCTGCGAGAAACCAGGAGACTTTCTTCATGTCCTCCGGACATGCTCTACGTTTCCGCACGCTCCATCCCAAACCACGGCGGAATCATACTGGGAGACTCTCCTGGCCAGCTCCACTGCTACAGACCAGCGCCTGGTTATCGCCACAGCCATGAAGCGGACAGCCCTTCAAGGGCTCTCCTTTGCTTTATAAAGGCGGCCCCCTAAGGGCCGCCTCATGCGATGTGAGGGTGCTTTTCCCCCTTTCTTCTATCATTGGCAATGAATGTTTTCACCACCACCCACCGGGCGCGAGACGAGCGCGCTCCCTCGACGCCACAGCGGCTCCACGGTTGTGATTAACTAAACGTGCGCCTAGTGCGTGCGTCATTGCGCACGTCACATCGAAGCCATCTGGCTGCCTAACGTGTGGCCTAGTGCGTGCGTCGTTACGCACATGACGGCACAGCCAATGGGTAGGGGTGGCGCCACGTCATGAGCGTATAAAATGACTGAATGAAATAAATGTCATCATCATAATCAGCCTATATTATGTCCACTGCAGGACGAAGGCGTCTTCCTGCGATCTCCAATTACCCCTGTCTTGAGCTAGCTGATTCCAACTTGCGCCTGCGACTTTTGTTGTGATAGCAATTATATGGACACTCCAAAGCAGATTTATGCCGTCGCCGTCGCCGTGAGGTTCCATATGACGTCAACGGCGATGAAATCGTCGCCGCGCTCCAGACGCTGTATGTGCGAGTGAAAGGGCGCGAGGGACGCGTGCTTTCACGGGGAGCGAACGCACGTGAGAGAAAACGCGCGTTCTGCGCCGTGCTCCCTGAAGGGCTGCAGAATTAAGCGTCTCTTTCCTCCTTTACAATCAACATATATAGAGATGATGATGATGATAAGTGGTTCTTGAGGGAAAGGGAAAGGTTGGCGCTATCTTTTGCAGCCCTTGAGGGAGCACGGCTCAGCGCCAACGGGGAGGGTAAGTGGGAGCGAAAGAAGGGATAGAATGGAGCCGCCATGGCTGGGCGAAGCAAAACCGCAGGCATAGGCGGACTTATCAGGCCGAGATGGAAGGCCTTGGTGTGCGGCAGAGTCTGCAGGGGTGTTGTGCCAGGCCGGTCAGGCCCGGGGTGGGGTGGGAGGCCGTGAGGCCTTCCCGCTTGTAGAAATGTCCTTAGAGGCGTGCGGAGAGCCCTGACGAGTCAAGGAACTCCACGACGCCTCGAAGTGCAGAAAGGTGGTGTCGGCCGGGGAAGAGGAGATCTATCCTCCTTGCGAGAGGGTAGGCCAGGCGGGGAAACCTCCTGCAGGAGTGGGCCCCGCTGGAGGTACGCCGGGCTGGCCAGCAGAGATGTTCGATCGTCTCCGTCTCCCCGCAGGAGCTGCAGGCCGGGACGTCGCTCGTCCAGTCGGTAGTTTGCGTGCTGCCGTCCAGCTGCAGCCGATGCGAGCCGGAGAAGGAGCGAGGTCTCCCTGCGAGCCAGGCCTCCACGGGGACAGTGGTCGTGGGGGGCATCCCAGTGCCACCCGTGTTTGGTGGGTGGTGGGTCGCCAGTGTCGCCGCAGCCTCAGTCCTGTGAAGTCGCCCTCCGTCACGGCCCGACTGAGGGGCACAGTGGTGTGGTGGCGTCCTTCGCCAGGGTGTCGGCTGCCTCGTTGCCCGGATCCCTACGTGGGCGGGGATCCAGTGCAGGGACACCGGGGCCTGCGTCCTGCAGCGCTGTCAGCGGGTAGACAGCAGTGCGACTCCAAGGCTGGCGCTTTTGGCCTCTGCAGGCCGAGGAGGGCTTCCTTGGAGTCGCAGAGGATGGGCCGCCGGTACCCAGGAAGCTCCTCGGAGAGTAGGTCGACGGCAAGGTGGAGGCCTGCACCTCCGCTGCAGTCGAGGGCGTGTCTGGGCAGTCGACACTGCATCCCTTCTGCAGGGCTGGTTGCCGTGCAG
>NC_051157.2:232968058-233012463 GCF_013339745.2 Dermacentor silvarum
CGAAATCGCCAAAAAATCTTGGAATTAGTGCGGACTCTTCAGTGAGCACTCATTTATTTTTCTTGAAACATTATCCAGGCTACACACTTAGCGCAGCGAAGGGAGTTCGTCGAACACACTCGCTGGCAAATGCACTCCACTGCAAGTGTCACTAAACATTTCAGCCTGACAGCCTGCGAATGACACTAACAGCGAAGTGCACTCGCTCAAAGTGTCACTAGATATGCCCGTTGGACTGTGGTATTTTCTGTGCTAAGCACAAGACCTCAGGCTACGATTACTAGTCACTTTTTCACAATGTAAAGAAGACAATACACTCATATACTCAATTTTGGTGCACGCCAAGAGTTACAGCTGGTCAAACAAATGTGGAATCTTTCACTTTCAAATTTCATAGCCAGCAAGTCACTCTGGGACATTAGCACCCAAAAAATCAGTCCTGTAGCACTGTACAAGCACAAAGGAAAGGCTTTTGGGGAATTAAACATTTTTGTAACATCTGCTGCTATTAAATTGCTTCAGGAAAACTAGAGGGCGTACGCTAGCACCAGGTTCACTGTCAGCGTGTAGAGAACCTAAAAAATTGATTGTGTACTTCAGTTCATTCGATACGCATCTTTTGTGTACTACAGTTCCCTCATTTTCAGTTATGAGAAATGCCGCTAAAATTTTAAATGTATGGTACTCACATAATTTTCTGAATCAACATATGGCACAAGAACATCCTATGTGAACCAAACCCTCATTATAACAAGCCATCAGGACAGAAAATTGAAATTGCTTTAAGCACCATCTCGTTACAACCACAAAGCTCAAAGAGCGCTGTTCAACAGTCCAAAGGCTTGTGATAGCAGCTGTACTTTGAGCAGCAGCACAGCTGTCTCGTGTCGATTATGATATCCCAGTCAAAAAATCCGTTAGGGCTATTTTGATAGACTATTAGGATTCGTGAAGGTCAGTCAAGAATTTCTACAGGCACCCTCCTAATACCAGTAGGATTCTTAAAAGTCAGTTAAAATCTCTTACGGGCAAACTTCCAATGCAATAGGATTCTTAAAGGTCAGTCAAGCGTGTCTACATGCACCCTCCCAGTGCCTGTAGGATTCTTAAAAATCAGTCAAGAGTTTCTACAGGCACCCTCCCAATAGCAACAGGGTTCTTAATAGTCAGGTAAAAAGTCTTACAGGCAACCTTCCTATGCCAATAAGATTCTTGATGTTTATTGAAGATGCGCACATGTAGCTTTCGTGCACCAATAGGACGGTTACAGGTCTGATAGATTTCTACGGGCAGCATGCATATGCAAGGTAGTCCGAAAACGTCCGCGCAGCAAACTGAGTTGAACGTGTAAAACGTCGTGTTAGCTGCAATAATCTGCAAAAAGCTGCAATAATCAAGGCCGCTCAGTCTTTGTTTAGTGCTTTTACTTTTAGTCACTTTTGGTTTTGCCGAAATCAGCAGGTGCGTGAGCTAGGCAACTCGCAATCGATAGGCTTTCCACCGTACAAATAGATAGGTAAAGAATTTCTTCACGTCATCTTACTTACGGTAACAATATCATGAGTTGCGCTACCTTAAGAGTGTCGAGGAGAGCAGAAACTAATCGCCGCCCCTTTAGCGCATGCAATTACCGCGTGCAGTAGTAGTTAAAAGC
This sequence comes from Dermacentor silvarum, assembly GCF_013339745.2. NCBI lineage: Eukaryota > Metazoa > Arthropoda > Arachnida > Ixodida > Ixodidae > Dermacentor > Dermacentor silvarum. The sequence goes on from NC_051157.2 coordinate 232,969,713, forward strand.
AGAATCCAGACTGCGCTACAAACTGACTTTTCCCGATAACTTGTCAACTCGCAACAGCTAAGCGGGTGATTATGGTCTCGATCGTACCCTATTTTTGTGGCTGCCGAGCAGCGCACCGTCCAAGCGTTGTGATTGCGCTTCTCGCTGAATTGTTTTCTTCGCGCGCACGTACGTCTTTCCGAACCGTCGGCTCTGGCAGCGTCACTGACCAACGTATACAGTGAAACTAAGGCCGCGGCGCGCGCGCGCCTTTGCACGCTAAACGAACTTTCAATATGAGATCACGTCACCCCCGTGACGATAAAGAACGGTATATTGGCAAGGCATCATTCAGTGAAGAGCTTGCCCAGAACTGGCGCAAACGGCTGTCGATCGAGGTTCCATTGACTTCCATTGCACGCCTTTCATTCTGAAGCTAGTTAACAAAACTTTCATCAGTACAGCATTTAAGAATTTACCAGTTAACAAATTTTCGGTAGTATAGCCATTGGATACTGTTCTCATCTCGTTGCTGTGGGCGCGCACCGAGCAGAACGCTCGATGTTCCTGCGGACATTATTGGGTTTAGGTCGTTTTCAGTTGCAGCATCCATACTACAGCATCCATTAAGTATTGGTAGACATGGCGCACACCCATGCAATGCAGTTGTCACGAAATGTGTAAACTGCAAGTTTAACATATAACACACAGCCAGCAGATGAAAATGTGCTCTAGCCCCCAAACCACATATCTGAGCCTGAACCATATGCGAAATGCCACATACACTGAAAAATGCTGTTACACACGACTCATTTTTTCCACAATAAAGCTTTTATATATGCACGCAGCCCACAATTTTCTTCTGGTGAATGTTAAATGTGTTCAGTGCCAAAGCACTAGCTGCGACAAAATCTTTTTGCCAGAAGTTGTAGCATTGTTGCATGCCAGAAATAGTATAAGAATCACCAGTAAGGTTAACAAGATTTCAGCCCCCGCAGGGGCGTCTGCGCAAGCAGGCGTTTGGTGAGTTGCGCCACCACGTACCCGAGCACACGAGGGTTGGACCCTCCCGCGTCTAACCGTGCGCGGCTTAGCCGTGTCCGGGGAAAAGGGGATCCTGGGGGTTGAGCCGACGCTGAGTGTTTGGACCTTTAAGGCCCCTCAGCAGAGGCAACACACCCCTTTGGCCTCGGCTTCACGTAGACGGCACCCCCGGACTGACCCACCCGGGGGAAATCGGTAGTTGCCTTTTCCTGTCTCTCTCTCTCCCTCCAACCTTCGTCTTTCTCTCTCACTTTCCATCTCTCCTGTCCTCTCTTCACTTCGTTTTACTTCCAATTTTCCAGGCAGCAAGGGTTAACCTGGTGTAGTTTATCCATCCTTGGATCTATTATATTAGGTTATAGTGGCTATGTACAGCTGACGTCTGCATCTCCTTCGGGTCTTGTAGCGTCCCCTTGTTGGGCTCGGTGGTGGGCGGCTGGCATAGTTACCGAAATTATTGTTACCTTATGGCTTTATCGTCATTCCCCCGACTCCCTGATCGCTCTCACAAACGAGGGCGCACCGAAGATATTTTTCAATTCTATGGCAACCGAACAAAGAACTTTCCACGCTTTCACGTCATCCACTCTGATAAACTTGAAAAGACAGTAAGAATGATCTCACCCTTCCTCGTCTCGAAATCTCTAACCGAAGTTTTCGGTCCGGGTTACAAAGCATCGAAAATGGCCAGTGGTGATCTGCTACTCGAGCTCCGTGATCAGAAACAACATGAAAAACTGCCCAATCTAGTGTCCTTAGGGGATGTTCCAGTAACAGCAACCCCCCACCGTACCATGAATACCACCCGCGGCGTCGTATCCGATGCTGATTTGTTGGAGCTATCTGAAGCTGAACTCCTGGAGCGCTGGAGTGATCAGAACGTCATAAGTGTCAAACGAATTAAGATGAGGCGAGATGGAAAAGAAATTCAGACCAAACACCTAGTACTTACTTTCGACTCAAGTGTTCTGCCCGAGTCCATCGAGACCGGGTACCTCAAGATTCGAGTTAGACCATATGTGCCAAATCCTCTCAGATGCTTCAAGTGCCAAAGGTTCGGTCACAGTTCGCAGAACTGTCGAGGACGGCCGACTTGTGCCAAGTGCAGTGACAATGAACATTCCTCTGAAACATGCCAGAACACTCCGCACTGTGTCAACTGTGATGGCGAGCATGCCGCATACTCGCGGTCGTGCCCGTCTTGGAAGAAAGAAAAAGAAATTGTGACAATCAAAGTAAAAGAAAATATCTCATTCAAGGAGGCACGCAGGCGGGTGTCATACCTGCCGAAGAGCAGCTTTGCCGAAGTGGCGCGTCAGGGGGCAGCGTCGCAACGGCTTCCGGCGGCTGTCCGGCTCACACGCAGTGAGTCGCCAGCAACGCCATCCGCCCCCTCGGCGGCTGCAGCTAGCGCTGCTCCGCCTACTCACAAGAAGGGGCCATTGACCTCCGGGCTGGTGACCTCAAGGGCCTCGTCCCTCGAGACGAGGCCTTCCCGTCACACCAACCGCTCGCAAGAGCGCGTGTCCAGCGCCTCGCAAGAGGCGATGGACACAACAACCAGCCAGACGGCGCTCCAAGCGCCTCAGGAGCGGCGAGAATCCCGCGATCGCTCCAAAAAAGAAAAAGCCCGCATCACAGGGCCCGACAAGGGCTCTGTAAGTTAAGTTAGTCTCTTTCAAACACACAGCACAAAAAAAAACACTTTCAACATGAATACACAAATAATACAATGGAACGTCAGAGGACTCCTACACAACCTCGATGACGTCAAAGAAATCCTACACAAGTTTAATCCTAAGGTGCTGTGTGTTCAAGAAACACACCTCAAACATACACAAACAAATTTCCTCCGGCAATACGCCATTTTCCGAAGAGACCGAGAGGACGCGGTGGCGTCGTCCGGTGGCGTAGCTATAATAGTCGACAGAGGGGTGGCTTGTCGGCAACTACTCCTCCGAACCCCCCTTGAGGCAGTTGCTATCCAAGCAGTGCTGGTTGATAAATTGGTGACCATTACGTCTGTATACATCCCCCCGAGTTATCAGCTCTCTAGGGCAACATTTCAGAGCTTTATAGATGAGCTTCCCCATCCTTACGTAGTCGTCGGAGATCTAAACGCGCATAGTACACTGTGGGGCGACTCTCGTTGTGATGAGAGAGGGCGGTTAATAGAAAACTTCCTATTCTCCTCAAGTGCCTGCTTGCTGAACAAGAAGGAACCAACATACTACAGCGCTACACACAAAACATTTTCCGCCATAGATCTTAGCATAGTGTCTGGCACACTTCTACCGTATCTGGACTGGGAAGTCATTAATAACCCCTATGGAAGTGACCACTTTCCTATCGCTTTAAACCTTACAAAGCAGGCTGAATGCCGTGCATACGTTCCTCGATGGAAAGTCGATTCAGCTGACTGGGCGCGGTTTCGCGAAATAACACATTTGCCCTGGGACGATGTCCGTGCACTTGGTATTGACGATGCAGTAGCATACTTTACAGCATTTGTAATTGATGCTGCATCAGTATGCATTCCCCAAACAAACGGATCACCTTCGAAACGACGTATACCATGGTGGAATGAGGAGTGTAAGGAAGCGCGGAAGAAGCAGAACAAGGCTTGGAATCTCCTACGTAACTCGCCCACTGCAGAGAACCTAATTAATTTCAAGGCGATTAAGTCGCAAGGAAGAAGAACACGCCGCCGTGCAAAACGGGAAAGTTGGCATAAATATATCAGTAGCATCAATTCGTATACAGACGAAAGAAAAGCATGGAATAGAGTAAACAAATTAAAAGGTCGGCAATCTCATCCTCTACCGCTAGTAAATATCCAGGGAGGTACCCTCACAGATCAAGCTGATTTTCTATGTGCACACTTCGAACATGTTTCCAGTTCATCCCACTATTCTGAAACATTTTTAAGATATAAACGACAAGCAGAGCGACTGCCCTTAGATCGGAAAAGCACCGAAACGAACCATACAATCACCCATTTAGCATGGCTGAATTTCAGGCTTCACTGAAAGGTTGCAACAAGTCTGCGCCAGGAACCGATGGAATAGTATATGATATGATTAAACACTTAAACCCTGAAACTGACAAAACACTCCTGTCGCTTTTCAATGCCATGTGGTCTACAGGTCACATTCCGTCCGCTTGGAAACAAGCCATCGTAATCCCAATTCTCAAAGAGAACAAGGACCCCTCTTTAGCCGTCAGCTACAGACCCATAGCGTTGACAAGTTGTTTGTGCAAACTCTTTGAGAAAATGGTAAACCGGCGCTTGATTCATTATCTTGAAGATAACAAAATACTAGATCCTCTGCAATGTGGATTCAGGGAAGGTAGATCTACTATAGACCACCTTGTCCGTATGGAGGCGAACATCCGGGATGCCTTCATGCACAAGCAATTCTTCCTATCAGTATTTCTTGACATGGAGAAGGCCTACGATACTACGTGGCGCTTTGGAATTCTCCGAGATTTGTCTAGAATGGGTATCCGTGGTAACTTGCTGAGCGTTATCGAAAATTATCTATATAATAGAACATTTCGTGTGAGAGTTGGCAACCTCCTATCCCGGCCATTCACTCAGGAGACAGGTGTACCTCAAGGTGGGGTGCTGAGCTGCACTCTCTTCATCGTCAAAATGAATTCTTTGCATACCGTTATACCGCGCACAATGTTTTATTCTGTATATGTGGACGATGTACAGATTGGATTCAAATCATGTAATCTTGCAATCTGCGAGCGACAGGTACAGCTTTGCCTAAACAAACTGTGTAAGTGGGCGGATGAGAATGGATTTAGTCTAAATCCACAGAAAAGTACCTGTATCCTTTTCTCAAACAAGAGAGAAATATTACCGGATCCCGATATTTCTCTGAATGGAGAACGTCTATCTGTAAACTCTCAGCATAAATTTTTAGGTATAATCTTAGATTCCAAGCTCACTTTTATCCCTCACCTGAAACATCTTAAAGAGAAATGTCTCAAAACAATGAACCTACTGAAACTTCTGTCCCGCACATCCTGGGGAAGTGACAGGCGCTGCCTTTTGAGCCTGTATAAAAGTCTGATACGATCGCGCCTTGACTACGGCGCAATAGTCTATCACTCTGCTGCGCCTAGTGCTTTAAAGATTCTCGATCCGGTTCACCATCTGGGTATCCGCCTGGCTACAGGTGCCTTCAGGACTAGTCCAGTAGAAAGCCTGTATGTTGAGTCCAATGAATGGTCCCTACATCTCCAAAGGACATATTTAGCTTTCTCGTACTTCCTCAAGGTAGAATCAAATGTTGAACACCCATGTCACTCACTTACTTGTGACGTATCCACTGCCAGGCTTTATCGTAACCGCCCAGCTTTGAGGACCCCTCTATTCCTGCGTTTGGAAGCAATGGCAGAGGAAACGGGTGTCCCACTTAGAGAAAGTCTACTAATGGCCCCTACTCGCTTTCCACCACCCTGGGAATGGCAGACCATCGAGTGTGATATCTCTTTTATACAAGTATCAAAACATGCACCTCAAGCACATATAAGTTCTCACTTCCTCGAACTTCAAGCGAAGTACTGTTGCGAAGAATTTTACACAGATGCCTCAAAGTCTCCACCTGGTGTGGCTTATGCAGCTCTGGGAGCGTCGTTTTTAGCATCGGGAGCATTAAATCCACACACCAGTATATTCACCGCAGAAGCATTCGCCATACTCACAGCCGTAAAACATATAAAGGAGACACATATCACTAAAGCTATTGTGTTCACGGATTCATTGAGTGTAGTTAGAGGCCTAATGAGCTTACAAAAACTTAAGAACCCTGTTTTTAATGAACTGTACTCATTGTTATGTGCAGCGTACATGTACAACCAAGTCATTGTCATTTGCTGGGTACCGGGTCACAGAGGTATTAAAGGCAATGAAGCTGCCGACGAAAATGCCACGTCAGTTGCCGTTAGTGACACGGATATAAATAAGCCCATAGGAGTCGCAGACCTCAAACCCTTCATACGACATCAGTTGAGGAAGTATTGGCAAAGCCAGAGGGATACTGAAGTATTAAATAAGCTCCACATGATAAAGCCAAAATTAGGGAACTGGAGATACGAAAGGACAGATAGACACAAAGAAGTACTTCTCTGCAGATTAAGGATAGGCCATACCTACGGCACCCACGCTCACCTACTGACTGGAAGCGAACCTCCAACATGTAGTAGATGCGGCAATAGCCTTACAGTTATACACGTTCTTCTTCAGTGTCGGGAAATAGATGCAGAGAGGAAAAAGTACTTCCCCTCCCTGTATCGTGATCACGTACCTCTCCACCCAGCATTTTTTCTCAGCAATGAACCGCTTTTCAATTTTAACACGGTCTAAAGCTTTTTAAAAGAAACCGACATCTTAAAAATTATTTGGCCAGGTTATTTGTAGCACTACCTCCTCTTTGGAGGTTGTAGCTGCAATGTAAGCATATTTGTAGAGCACGTACGTGCCTCACGACCCTTGCCTCCAAGGGTCCTGTTGAGGTACTAGTGCTACCATCTCCTATGCGCCTCGCTTAACCATCCATCGTTGCCAACATATTATGATCATAGGACATGTAACTAATCATTGCCATTATTTTAGTACATTTATATTTTAAGCAATTTACAGAGACTTATTTTAGGCCCGTTTACAGCCATGTTACATTCTTTGATCCCATTAATACTTCATTACACCATGTGTTTGGCGCTCTTTGGCCAGAACTGGCCCTTGCGCCATTAAAACCCATTAATCATCAACAAGATTTCAGCATTTTAGTGTTTTGCATTCAAATCAATTTAAGTCAGTGCTCGCTCGCATCTCATTTACCCTGTCTACTCATCCATTTCATGCTGCCCGATACCATGGCATTGTACCAACTTGCCTGATCGGATTGCCCGCAAAATTTCCGCGATTCACGATTCCTAATTAAATTTAACATAGATGTTACAAGTGCTGTTTTAACGCCAATCAGTGCTTGATGTACGATAGCTTTGCCCTACAGTGCTTCGAGAAGGCTTTGTGGGAAAATGATATGTGGTTGAAGAACAGGTGTCACCTTTGAATTCAGTAGCAGATGTAAACAGGATTGCTATGAGGTGGGCATGCCTAAAACGCTGGATGGCTTCAGCTCTATAGCTGCAGTATGTTCAGTATATTGCACGAGTTTTCCTTTTCGCTTCATGCTTTTCGTTTTATCAAGTAGTGTTGAACGAGCAATATTTTCTAATCGTATTGGACAGAAATATTTGAGAAAAACCATCTTCGAGTATCAAATAGTCCCAATTTATCTTTAAAAAATAGAAAAGTTCCATGGAGTCTGTGCAGAAATAAATGGCTTGTTCACGTTATTTTACACGTGTAGTGCCATTAGAGTCATGAAAAAAGGAGCAGCACATGCCATATGCATGTATTGTGGGCATTTATTGTGCACTTCTTCATCATCTGTACATTATCATCATGTGTGTGCCCCTCATCTTCATCGCGCGTGCGGGCGCATCATCATCAGCGTGGACTGTCGAAGGCTGTTCAGGCTGGTTGTGGACGCCGCCCTTCTTCGCCGTGTCGTCTCTCGGGCTCAATAAAGGTCCGACCTTACTGTGACGTCACAAGTGGTGGAGGTGCTTCTTGGTTCCCCGTCCTCTACGCCCCTGGCCTACTCTCTGGAGCTTCGTTCGGGTCGCCGCTTGTGCCCACTGTCCGTCAGCATGTCGCAGGACGAGCAGCCTGGCGCTTCTGTATACCCTAGCCATCCCGCCTCCACAAGCCGCACCTTCTGTGATCATCAGCGGCCACCAGCGCGATCCCCATCTGTTCACTGGTCTTCGTGGTGAAGATGCTGAGGACTGGCTGGATGATTACGAGCGCGTAAGCTCTGCTAATCGGTGGGATGATCCCCACAAGCTCCGCCATGTCTCGTTCTACCTGACCGGTGTGGCGAAGACCTGGCTTTTCAACCATGAGGTTGATTTCACTGATTGGACGAACTTCAAGCCGCAGCTACGGCAAGTTTTCGGCACGCCGGCGGTTCGCTCCGCCCTTGCGAAGAAAACTCTGGATGCTCGCAAACAACACTCCGGCGAGTCCTACACATCGTACATCGAGGATGTGCTTGCACTCTGTCGCCGTGTCAATATTGCCAAGGCTGAGTCAGACAGGATACGCCACGTTCTTAAAGGTATTGGGACTGTGGCCTTCAACGCGCTCGCCGTCAAGAACCCGGCTACCGTCGCTGACATCGTCTTGACGTGCCAGCGCCTCGACGAGCTCGAGTCCGTACGCTTGCAGCCAGAATTCAGCGAACACCGTTCTGCGGCAGACCCCGACTTGCGCAAGATGATCCGGGCGATCATACGCGAAGAACTTCAATCACTTGGCTTGTCATCTTCGTTGATGATTCCTGCTCAGCCTTCTGGTGCAGCATTGCGCGACGTCATCAGAGAGGAACTTGCGTCAATGAACTGCTCTGCGAATGTGGACCCTCCGGCCCCTCGCACCATACCAACATACGCGCAGGTTGCTGCCGCGCCTCCGACTAGTGTACGTCCCACGCTGCCTCTACCCACATACACGCAGGTTGGTGTCGCTCCTCCGGCCAATGTCCCCTCAATACCAATTGAGCCGTCATCGCCCCATCTGACCGCACTATCTCACAGCGCACCGAGCGCCCCTTACTACCCGCCTTGGCGACCGTCTCGTCCTACCTGTTATTACTGTGGTTATCGCGGCCATATATCACGTTTTGCCGCAAGCGCCAACAAGATGAGCGTCGCGGGTACGACCTGTGTGAACGCGATGCGTATTCTGGTGGGGCCTCTTACCAAAGCCGTCGTTACGCTTCCCCTCCGCGCCGTTCCCCATCTCCGCCCGCAACGACCGAGACGCCGAATGGTTACCGTACCACCAGACGCCGATCACCTTCGCCCTTCCGCCGCTCCTCGTTACCGCTTCGGCCTGCCTCTTTCACCTCTGACCGCCGCCCGGAAAACTAAGTAATGCAGTTTTCGGAGGAAAAACTGCATTCACCGACAGGAATACAATTCCTCCAGCGCGCCCTTTTAATAGGAGATCCGTGTTTGTTGAAGGTGTGCACGTTGAAGCTTTGGTGGGCACCGGTGCGACTTTATCTGTTATGCATTCCGATTTGTGTAGGCGTCTCAGGAAAATTACGACGCCTTATGATGGACCCGCGCTTCTTGCAGCTCAAGGGAAAACAATCCGCCCTTCCGCGTTTTGTACAGTGCGTGTATCCATCGATGGCATCGTCCACTACATACAATTTGCTGTGCTGTCGCCCTGCTCCCACCAGCTCATTCTAGGATGGGATTTCCTTGCCTCTGCTTCTGCTGCTATATGTTGTGGGCAAGGTGTCGTACATATGACCGACACTGACTATTCGCTCGGCGATGAACCGCACCAGCCACTTCGTCTACTCGCAGCAAAAGATACCGAGCTACCTCCAGGCTGTCAGCAAATTCTGACCATCACGTCCAACGCCATCGACCATGGCGATGTGTTAATGTTACCTTGTGCGCGTCGGCTCACAAAAGGGATAGCCATTGTTTCAGGCCTAGTTAGGTTCGATAATGGATCTGCGCTTCTCGAAGCAAGGAACACAGCACCTGAGAAAATTCTACTTCCTAAAGGCACCACTTTGGCTTGCGTCGCTGTTTCCGAGCCTCTCTCTGTCGTTCCCCTCAAGGCTGCTCCCTCTGAAATCCCTCCTGCTGGACATTCTGCCTCTACCTCCGCTCTTGCTGCTGTAATCAGCTCGGACTTGACCCCTTCGCAGACGCAACAGCTCCTTGCCTTGTTGAAGAAGCATGAAGGTTCATTTGACGCCCATTCTTCGACATTGGGACAGACGACCGTCACAGCGCATCGGATTCAGACAGACGGCAGATCCATCGTGCGTCGCCGGCCGTATCGCGTGTCTCTAGCTGAGCGCAAAATTATTGAGCAAAACGTCGCCGACATGCTGCAACGTGAGATAATTCGCCCCTCTGCTAGCCCTTGGTCATCTCCCATTGTTTTGGTCCGAAAAAAAGATGGCTCCGTGCGTTTCTGTGTAGATTATCGAGCGCTCAACAAGATCACGCGCAAGGATGTGTACCCCATGCCTCGCATTGACGATGCCCTCGATTCCCTGCAAGGTGCCGAGTACTTCTCCAGTCTTGATCTGCGTTCAGGTTACTGGCAAATTCCGATGCACGAAGCCGACAAAGAAAAAACAGCGTTTGCAACCCCAGATGACCTTTACGAGTTCAACGTCATGCCCTTCGGCCTCTGCAATGCTCCCGCAACTTTTGAGCGCATGATCGACACCGTTCTGCGTGGCCTGAAGAGGAAGACCTGCTTGTGCTATCTGGATGATATCGTTATTTTCTCGTCGACATTTGCACAGCACCTGCAACGTCTCGACGAGGTTCTCACGTGCATAGCCAGTGCTGGTCTTCAGCTCAACACCAAAAAGTGTCATTTTGCAAGCAAGATGATCAAGGTCTTAGGTCATATTGTAAGCAAGGATGGTATTCGACCTGATCCTGACAATATTTCGGCGGTGCTTCACTTTCCTCCTCCAGAAAAGACCAAGGACCTACGCAGTTTCCTCGGCATCGCTTCCTATTTTCGCCGATTTATTCGCGATTTTGCCTCTATAGCTGCACCTTTACACCACTTACTTCGTTGTGGTGCTCCCTTCGTGTGGTCACCTGAATGTGAATCTGCCTTTGACCAGCTAAAGGGCGCCCTCACATCTGAACCTGTCCTGTGTCATTTTGATGAGACTGCTCCCACACTCTTGCACACGGATGCTAGCGGCCATGGCATCGGTGCTGTGCTCCTCCAGCGAGACAACTCTTCGCGTGAGAGAGTCGTTGCGTATGCCAGCCGCGTGCTCACACCTGGCGAGAAGAACTGTACCATCACCGAGCAGGAGTGCCTCGCTGTCGTTTGGTCCGTCCAGAAATTTCGCCCTTATCTCCACGGTCGCCATTTTACCATCGTGACGGATCACCACGCGTTATGCTGGCTTTGCACACTCAAGAACTTGTCAGGGCGTCTTGGCCGCTGGATTCTTCGTCTCCAAGGATATGACTTTGAAATCATCTACAAGTCTGGTAAGAAGCACCAAGACGCAGACGCTCTTTCTCGCTGCCCGCTTCCTCCAGCCGCACTCATCAATGGTTCCGCCACCGCCTCCAGTGACGCACTCACTGACGTCTCTTCTACGGCGGTTTTGTCCTTCGCCACTCTTGATCATCTCACTTCGCACGACCATGCATCATTTTCGTCTCAACAACTCGCTGACTCGTACTGTCGCCGTATTATAGACCGCCTTCGTGGAGCTTCGCACCCGCCTAACGCCCGGCTTCGTCGACAGCTGACACAATTTAAGCTTGAAAACTCCGTGCTGTACCGCCGTATCCACCATCCTGATGGACAACGCTGGTTTCCCGTGCTACCTCGTTGCCTTCGTGCGCGTGTCCTTCAGGCATTTCATGACGATTTGACTGCTGGCCACCTTGGCATCCAGAAAACTTACGACCGCATAAGAAGTCGCTTCTACTGGCCTGGCCTGTCTACCACTGTGGCGCGATACGTCACTTCCTGCGCCATTTGTCAGCGTCGCAAACGTCCAACATCAGCTCCTGCCGGACAACTACTACCAGTCTCATGTCCTGCGGAACCATTTGAGGTTGTTGGCATCGATCTATATGGGCCACTTCCCATGACTCCCGCCGGTAGTCGATGGATAGTGACCGCCGTCGACCACCTGACGCGCTATGCCGAAACAGCCTCTGTAAGTTCAACATCGGCTTCCGAAGTCGCTGCCTTCATTCTTCAATCCATCATCCTGCGCCATGGCGCCCTTCGTGTCCTTCTGAGCGACCGCGGAAAGACATTCCTTTCCCAACTAGTAGGCGAAGTGCTCAAAGCCTCTGGCACCACTCACAAAACTACATCAAGTTATCATCCTCAGACCAACAGCCTGACTGAGCGGTTTCATCGTACGCTCTCTGACATGATAGCCGCCTATATTCAACCCGATCACAGAAACTGGGACACAATTTTGCCATTCGTCACCTTCGCGTATAACACCGCCGTTCAACGCACAACCGGTTACTCGCCATTCTACTTTGTTTATGGCCGTTCACCCAGTTCCTTTCTCGGTGTTTCCTTCTTCTCTGCCCCTGTCAGTCCATCTCGATCTTCCTGCGCAGAATATGTTTCCCGCCTCGTCCATTGTCGCCAGCATGCCCGCGTCAACACCGCAGCCAGAAAGCGGGACCGCAAGGACCATTATGACGCATATCATCGCGTAGTATTCTACCAGCCTGGCGATGAAGTGCTGCTCTGGACGCCAGTTCGCACTCCTGGGTTGTGCGAGAAGTTTCAGTCTCAGTTTATTGGCCCCTACACGGTCCTGGAAATGACTTCTCCAGTTAATTCTCGAGTGACCCCTGTTGTTTCCTCAACTGACCGCCGTTGCCGCTCTACCGAAGTGGTCCACGTTTCTCGTATGAAGCCCTTCACGCGGCGTTTCCCGTACCTTTGAGCAGCGGACAGGATGGCCGCTTTCGCGCGAGGGAAATTAGTGTGGGCATTTATTGTGCACTTGTTCATCATCTGTACATTATCATCATCATGCGTGTGCCCCTCGATGATGATGATGATATTTGGTGTTTTGTGGCGTAAGGGCCAAGTGTGGCCAAAGAGCGCCAAGACAATGAATGGTATGTTTGCCATGATCAGTGAGTTCCGATGACGGGATGCAATGTGGCTGTAAAGGGGCCTAAGAACAAATCGCGGTATAGAAGCGTAAAACATATATCGAATAGAATTATGGCAGTGACGTGTGCAATGATCTATGGGTAGTGAATGGATGAGAAATGGTCATGGTGCTTAGAGTATTAAGAGTATAAAAGTAGCACGACGCCTACCAGAAGCCTTTGTAGACAAAGACCAGGAGGCACGTGCTTTCTTTAATAAAATACCGCAGTAGCGGCCTTTCCAGAGAGACCGTGCTCTAAGTCACCTGGATATATAACACGAAACTTAGGTATATCCTTTAAAAACGCGATAACGGATTGGTATTTAAAAAGAGGTTCATTGCCCAAAAACATACATGGATGCAATGGTAGATTCTGCCGTAACGATAATGAAAAATGTATTTTTCTCTGAGGCTCTAGTTCAGGGCATTGCAGGAGGACGTGAAGTACACTAAGTGGCTCGCCACATTCATCACAGACAGGCGGATGGCCACCGGACAATAAGTATGCGTGTGTACTGTATGTGTGTCCTATTCTGAGTCTGCAAAGTGTAACTTGTGTGCGGCGTGTCTTCGATTCTGGTGGCCAATGAGCGAGTTGAGGCTTTATAGTGTGTAATTTGTTGCTCGTTTCTCTGTCCCACAGACGTTGCCAGTAGGCCCTGACCTTTTTCTTGAGAAAGGGTTTTAGGTCCATTACAGGGACAGCTATGGGTGAAGTGGCAGCGTCTGTATGAGCAGATGTGGCTAGCTTGTCGGCCAACTCATTCCCCTCGATCTCGCGGTGCCCTGGCACCCAGCACAGCACAATTTGTTGCTTGGATGTATACGCGGTGCAAATTATGGAATAAAGAGCTATAATGACGGGGTTTCTGTGCCTACTGAGAGTTTTTAAACATTTGAACACGGATAAAGAGTCAGTAAAGATGATTGCCTTGGGTATGTCTAACCGTTTGATGTGTTTAACCGCCGCCAGGATGGCGTAGGCCTCCGCTGTAAAGATGGTTGTGTTTGGGTGTAGAACTCCGGCAGCCGAAAAGGATGGACCGACCGCCGCGTAAGACACGCCAGTGTGTGACTTTGAAGCGTCAGTAAAATATTCCGGACAAGAGTATTTGTGCTGCAATTCGAGGAAGTGCATACGGATATGTGCGACCGGCGCATGCTTTGTGACCTCAATGAAGGACAGATCACAGTCAATCAGCTGCCACTGCCATGGCGGCAGCCCTACAGGAGGGGGCATGACATCGTGCTCATGGAGCGATACATCCATTTCTTCGGCAAGACTTCTTACTCGCAGTGCGTAGGGCTTTCTCACGGAAGGGCGGTTCAGAAAGGTTTGGGCACTGGACAGATAATTTATACTTGTGTAGGCAGGGTGCGTATTGTTTGAGTTCACTTTTAGGAAATATACAAAGGATAAGTAAGTTCTCTGTAGATGTAGCGACCATTCATTTGATTCGGCATAAAGGCTTTCTACGGCGCTTGTTCTGAACGCACCCGTAGAGAGGCGGATACCCAGATGGTGGACAGGGTCTAACATCTTCAAGGCGCTCGGCGTCGCAGAGTGATATATGATGGAACCGTAGTCTATACGTGATCGAATGAGGCTCTTATATAGATTCAATAGACATCTTGTGTCACTACCCCACGTAGTGCGAGACAACACTTTCAAGATGCTCATTGTCTTCAGGTACTTGTTTCTTAAATACTTTAGATGTGGGATAAACGTTAACTTCGCGTCCAGAATTAGGCCTAGGAATTTGTGTTCAGTTTTTACAGGTAGACCCTCACCCTGTATCTCGATGTTGGGATCAGGGTGCAGACCTCTCTTCCTGGAGAAGAGGACGCATGTGGACTTTTGTGGGTTAAGCCGAAAACCATTCTCGTCTGCCCACTTAGACAGTTTGTTCAGTCCAAGCTGAACCTGCCGCTCACAGATTGCAAGGTTACATGACGTGAAGCCTATCTGTACATCGTCGACATATACTGAATAAAATATGTTGCGTGGGATGTACAGACGCAGAGAGTTCATTTTTATGATAAAAAGGGTGCAACTAAGCACACTACCCTGTGGTACTCCAGTTTCCTGCACATATGGTCTTGATAGGGCATTACCCACACGAACACGGAACCTGCGGTTGGACAGATAACTTTCAATGATATTCAGCATAATGCCACGTATTCCAAAGTGTGCGAGGTCTCTTAGTATTCCGAAACGCCACGTGGTGTCGTATGCTTTTTCCATATCAAGGAAAACAGAAAGGAAGAATTGCTTGTGGACAAAAGCCTCACGAATCTGAGCCTCTAGGCGTATCAGATGGTCAGTGGTGGATCGGCCGTCGCGGAATCCACACTGGTATGGGTCAAGCAGCTTGTTTGATTCTAGGAAATGTATCAGACGGCGGTTTATCATCTTCTCAAAGACTTTGCAGATGCAGCTTGTTAGAGCTATGGGCCGATAACTCGATACGGACGATGGATCCTTGCCCTGCTTCAGGATAGGGATTACTATGGCCTCTTTCCAGGCAGAGGGGATCTCGCCCGAGGTCCATATAGAGTTGTAAAGGCAGAGAAGGGTTTTCTTTGTTTCAGAGGACAGGTTTTTCAACATTTCGTAGAGTATGCGGTCGGAGCCTGGGGCAGATTGTTTGCAACAGGTGAGTGATGCTTGCAGCTCTGCTAGGGAGAAAGGTAGGTTATATGGCTCGTTCCCAGCGCTCTTTCGGTCTAGTTTTTGTTTTTCTATTGCTGCTTTGTATTTTGTGAATGCTGGAGAATAGTGTGATGAACTGGACACATGTTCAAAATGTGCACCCAAATGGTTCGCTTGGTCCTCCAGGCTATCTCCCTGCGTATGTACCAGGGGAGGAGGATGTGTTTGTCGTCCTCTTACTCTATTGACCATGTTCCAAACCTTGGCCTCATCCGTGTATGAATTTATGCTTGATAAGTATGTTTGCCAGCTGTCTCTCCTGGCTTGTCTGCGCGTTCTCCTACCTTGGGATTTGATTTTCTTGAAATTGACGAGGTTTTCAGCAGTAGGAGAATCGCGAAGCTGCCTCCATGCTTTGTTCTGCTGCCTACGTGCGTTCCGGCATTGTTCATTCCACCACGGAACACGGCGTTTGCTAGAAAGTCCACTTGTTTGGGGAATACACTTAAGAGCTGCATCAATTATGAAATTAGTAAGATATTCGACGGCACCGTCAATTCCGAGCAATGAAATGTCAGCCCACGAGAGCGTACTGGTAAGTGTTTGGAATTTCTTCCAGTCCGCTGCATCGACCTTCCACTGGGGGGCGCGTGGTGGAGATTCGTATTGTCTTGGTGTTCTCAGCAGTATTGGGAAATGGTCGCTCCCATAAGGGTTCTTTATTACTTCCCATTCAAGTTCAGGTAGTATGGATGGAGAAGCTATGCTCAGATCTATGGAGGAAAACGTTTTATTTGCGAGACAATAATATCTGGCTGCTTTTTTATTTAGCAGACATGCACCGGATGAGAAAAGAAAGTCCTCATTTAGACGGCCTCGTGCATCAATGCGAGAGTCGCCCCACAGACCGCTGTGCGCATTGAAATCGCCAAGAACAAGATAAGGTTCTGGCAATTCGTCTATAAATGACTGAAATTCATGTTTGTGTAGTTGGTAATGTGGGGGTATGTAAAGCGAGCAAATGGTGATGAGTCTGTTTAAGAGAACAAGTCGAACTGCCACTGCTTCGAGGGGCGTTTGTAGCCGCAAACGTTGACATGCTATGCTTTTGTGGATTACGATGGCAACACCGCCTGATGATGCGAGGGCATCATCACGATCTTTACGAAACGTAACATACTGTCGGAGAAAGTTTGTATGTGTCGATTTTAAGTGAGTTTCCTGTACACACAGCACTTTTGGGTTGTGTTCGTGGAGAAGTTCTTGGACATCGTCGAGGTTCCTAAGAATACCTCTGACGTTCCATTGTATGATTTGAGTATCCATAATGAAAGTAAATTGGTGCTGTGTGTACTAGAAAAGGAAATATTGCTTTAGATTACAGAGCCCTTCCCGGGCCCTGTAACGCGGGATTTGTCCTTTCTGAAGCGGTCGAGGGAGCCTCGCCGCTCCTTAGGCGCTTGGTGCGCTGTCGGGATGGGTGTAGTGTCCATTGCCTCATGTGGGGCGCTGGACACGCGCTCTTGCGAGCGAGAAATTTCGCGAGAAAGTCTCGCCGCGAAGCACGAGACCTTTGCGCCCACCAGCCCGGAGGTTGATGGGGCTGTCTTTGGGCCTGAGCTGCGCTGGCTGTTGCCAGCGACAGCAGGGGCCGGAGAGGGTGAGGCAGCCTTGACTGCACCCACCGTGGGCGCTGCTGGCGGTCCTGCCGGTTCGCTACACGAAGAGCAGGATGCTGCCGTGGACTGTTGTGGTGCCGGTAACCCAAGGGTAACCGGGCTTGTTTGCTGGTTGGGTGGGGTAGGCTTAGCGCCTTCCACCCAGGGGGCAGGGGCCACAAGCGGCAGCTCGCTGTGTGCGGGCTGGGCAGATGGCAGTGGCCGCTGCGACGCTGCCCCGCGACGCGCCGCATCAGCATAAGATGTGTTGTGGAAAAGTGAGCACCTCTTACGGGCTTCCTTGAAAGAAATATTTTCTTTTACTTTTAGGGTGATTATGTCGTTTTCTTTTTTTCAGTTTGGACAGGAACGTGAGTAGGATGCGTGGTCACCACTGCAGTTCACACAGTGAGGAGTGCCAGTACAGTTGTCGGAGGAGTGGCCCTGTACTCCACACCTTGCACAAGTTATTTGACCACGACAGCTCTGTGAGCCATGGCCAAATCTTTGGCATTGGAAGCACCGTCTAGGGTTAGGGACATATGGTCGAACAGTTAACTTAATGTATCCTGTTTCGATGGTTTCAGGCAGAACGCTAGATCCAAATGTGAGGACAAGATGTTTGGTGGGGATTTCTTTGTTGTCCCGTCTGATGATGATACGTTTTACATTGGTGACATTTTGATCTTTCCAACCTTCCAGGAGTTCTGCTTCTGATAATTCTAGTAGGTCTGCTTCTGATACGACTCCGCGTGAGCTATTCATTGATCGGTGTGGTGATACAGAAATTGGTATGTTGCCGAAAGTCACAAGGTTGCCGAGTTTCTCGTACTGTTGTTTCTGAGGGACCTCAAGAAGAAGGTCTCTGCTAGCCATTTTAATCACTTTGTAACCTGAGCCTAAAGCTTCCGTCAAAGATTTCGCAACTATGAATGGAGAAATGGATCTGGCCGGTTTCGAAGCATTTTCGCTGTGTACAACATGGTATTTCGGATAGATTTCTTTTGGTCGGTTGGAATACAGGCTAAGTTCATCGGTGCGTCCCCTCTTTAGAGGGTGACGATCAAGTAGGCGGGGAAATGCTGGTGTTCCCATAACGGTTTGTTTTATTTCGGCGGCAATGGCGGCCACCCACCACGGAGCCCAACTAGGGGACGCTGCAGTGCTTAACGCGTAAGGCTGCAGGCGCCAACCGTACATTGCCACTATAACCTAATATATTATACCCAAGGGAGGGCACATACACAAGGTTAACCCAAGCCGCCTATGAAAATTAGGAAGTGACAGAAGAGAAGAGATGATAGGATAGTTGAAGAAAGAAGACAGGAAAGCAAAAGGTTGGAGAGGGGGATAGGAAAAGGCGACAAACGATTTCCCCCGGGTGGGTCTGTCCTGGGGTGCCGTCTACGTGAAGCCGAGGCCAAAGGGGTGTGTTGCCTCCGCCAAGGGGCCATAAAGGTCCAAGCACTCAGCATTGGCTCAACCCCCAGGATCCTCTTTTCCCCGGACACGGCTAAGCCGCGCACGGTTAGACGCGGGAGGGTCCAACCCTCGTGTGCTCGGGTACGTGGTGTCGCAACACACCAAACGCCTGCTGACGCAGACGCCCCTGCGGGGGCGTGTGCCCCTCATCTTCATCGCGCGTGCGGGCGCATCATCATCAGCGTGGACTGTCGAAGGCTGTTCAGGCTGGTTGTGGACGCCGCCCTTCTTCGCGGCGTCGTCTCTCGGGCTCAATAAAGGTCCGACCTTACTGTGACGTCACAGTATACATATTAGTGTGTAGTCATCATTGAGAGCTAAGTGCAATATAAAGCCGCATGTATTATTTTGAAGGAATCCAAACATGGAGAGATTTTCCAAATAATGAATTGCTGTCTAAATCGAGACAGCGAAATTATATGCAGCTTAAAACAAGACATTCTTACTCGAGGGCTGTTAACTATTCTGCATACGTGACCCCCTCTGTGTGTTCATTCAGGAACTTGCGTCTGTACAACTGTGCTTCTGTTATATTAGAATCATTCCACCTAATTTGCATTAGGCCTCACTTTGCATGTCTTTCTCCCTATAAACTGCAGGAACTTTTGTTGTCCCTTATAGTCTTTGAACAAAACAAATATTTCACAACTTCAAGTAGTGCATTTTTAAATCTAATAGCAAAGACTATTCGACTCATATTTGGAATTTCAAATATTCAGACACCTATACCTTTAACTTGCACATAATTTACTGCAAGATGCTCTCAGAAGCAGTCCAGACTAAAACAGTATAGCAATTAAAGCTTTTTTCAGAATTGAAATGCATGATAAGTATACCAGCTGTGGGATGAAGACATTAGCTATAAAATTCTTGCAGCTTTTTGTCCTCATATATGTCGCAACTGAAACACTTGCCTACTGGCATTGACCACGCATTTTGGATTTTAAGCTTGTTCAACTGCCCCTATTTTTGTTTAGATTCAGCTTTCATTTTTGTGATCAAGCTGCTTCTATTTCTTTAGGTAAAATACCAGTCCTTTTCTTCCTTTTCATCTCCTTTCTTACACGGTCTATGAAGGATGCTTCACCAATGGATATATCCATTCTTTTAAAGTACTTGCCGGAAGTTTAGCATGTTCATCCTTGTGTACATCCCCTTCTGCTAACACAGATTGAAGTCATTCGTGATGAACCAGCTTGTCAAATATTTCACGTGAACTATCTTAGAGGAAGTACACTATACCCTTATAATGTATTTTTGTATCTATATTCACTCTCATCATCCCCGCAGGGGCGTCTGCGTGAGCAGGCGTTTGGTGTGCTGCGACACCACGGACCCGAGCACAAGAGGGTTGGACCCTCCCGCGTGTCGCCGTGCGCGGCTTAGCCGTGTCTGGGGAAAGGGGGATCCTGGAGGTTGAGCCGATGCCGGGTGTTTGGACCTTTAAGGCCCCCCGGCAGAGGCAACACACCTCTTCGGCCTCTGCTTCACATAGACGGCACCTCCAGACTGACCCACCTGGAGGAAATCGGCAGTCGCCTTTTCCTGTCCCCCTCTTCAATCTTTTGTCTTTCTCTCTCACTTTTCCATCTGTCCTGTCTTCTAGTCACTTCTTCTCACTTCCGAATTTCTGGGCGGCAAGGGTTAACCTGGTGTAGCTATCCAACCTTGGGTATTTTATATTAGGTTATAGCGGCGATGCATGGCTGGCGTCTGCAAGCATTCCATCCTTGTAGCGTCCCCTTGTTGGGCTCCGTGGTGGGTGGCTACCATCGCCGCCGAATTTAGCAATTTCATATGGCAAATCCTTTTCCCCCACTTCCTGATCGCTCCCTGAAAAGGGGGCGCACCGATGACACTTTCAACTTTTTCATGAAACCCAAAGAAATATTTCCCAAGTACCATGTCATTCATAGCCAACACGAAACGAAGACAGTCTGTACTATATCTCCATTTGTCGTAGCAAAATGCCTGACAGAAGCAATCGGCCCAGGTTACAAGGTAACCAAGATGGGAAGCGGAGACCTCCTTCTGGAAGTGCGTGATAAACCCCAGTATAACAAATTGTCTAAACTTGTTGCATTTGGTGACATCCCCGTCTCAGTGGGCCCTCACAGGTCAATGAACACTGTACGTGGTGTCATCTCGGATGACGACCTTCTAGAACTCAGCGAAAGCGAGCTGTTGGATGGATGGCAAGACCAAAACGTAGTAAAGGTTCAAAGAATTAAGTTAAGGCGTGACGACAAGGAAATTCCCACAAAGCATGTAATTATTACGTTTGGAACAAGTGACCTTCCAGATTCAATCGAGACGGGATACTATAAGCTCCGTGTACGACCGTACATACCGAATCAGCGCCGATGCTTCAAGTGTCAGCGTTTTGGGCATGGGTCTCAGAGCTGCCGAGGGCGCGCTACTTGTGCAAAATGTGCTTCTAAAGAACACGCCTCAGATAACTGCACTTCCACAACCCATTGTGCCAACTGTGACGGAGACCACCCCGCCTATTCGCGATCGTGCCCGTCATGGAAGAAAGAAAAAGAAATATTACAACTCAAAGTCAAGCTAAACATTTCCTTTCCAGAGGCGCGCAAGCGTTTTTCTGCCCACAACCAGTCAAGTCCTTCCTACACCGATGTGGCGCGCCGGGGGGCAGCGTCACATCCTGCGGCGGCTGCCCGTGTCACACAGAGTGTGACGGCGGTGACGCCATCAGCCCCCCTGGCAGGAGCAGCCAGTGCTGTTCCGCCCCCTACAACGCAGGGCCAGCAGTCCTCCGGGCCTGGCGGTCGCAGGGCCACTGCTCGTGCAGACCGGCCCCAAAAATCCCCTAGTGTGCCCGCGGAGCGGGCAGCAGCCAGCGCGTCTGACGAGGCAATGGATGCAATCATCACTACTCCGGCGTCCCAGGCGCCGAAGGAACGGCGTAGCTCCATGGAGCGCGTCGGGAGAAAAGAAAAATCCCGTATTACGGGGCATGGAAAGGTCTCGTGAACTAACTTCTATCTTTCTGTACACACATCACTAACTTCTTTTCCATTATGGATACCCAAGTATTACAATGGAACGTGAGAGGACTTCTACGTAATCTTGACGATGTTAAAGAACTCCTCCGCAAATTCAGTCCAAAGGTGATGTGTGTACAAGAAACACACCTAAAATTAACACAGACGAACTTTTTAAGGCAATATGTCACTTTCCGCAAAGACCGCGACGACGCTCTCGCCTCGTCAGGCGGTGTGGCCGTAATGGTCGATAAGGGCGTTGCATGTCAGCAATTAAGCCTCCGAACGTCCCTTGAGGCAGTTGCTGTCCGAGCAGTGTTGTTTGGTAAACTAGTCACAATTAGCTCCATCTACATTCCCCCTTCCCATCAGCTTTCCAGAACAGAATTTCAGAGCTTCATCGATGAACTTCCTCCGCCATACATAGTCGCTGGTGACCTTAACGCTCATAACCCCCTGTGGGGCGACTCTCGTTCCGATGCGCGAGGCCGCCTTATAGAAAATTTTCTGTTTTCTTCAGGTGAATGTGTATTGAACAAGAAAGAACCTACGTACTACAGTATTACACATAACACATACTCGTCCATAGACTTAAGCATAGTGTCGAGCGCACTAATGCCATACCTGGAGTGGTCCGTCCTCAAGAACCCCTATGGAAGCGACCACTTCCCAGTTATGTTGAACTCAGCGAAGCGAGATGGATGCTTGTCACCACCTCCTCGATGGAACGTGGACTCGGCGAACTGGGAACTGTTCCGAGAGCTCACACACTTTGGCCGTGATGACATTGTTGCTCTTAACGTGGACGACGCCGTAGCATATCTAACTGGTTTTATTATTGACGCTGCTACAAAATGTATTAAACAAACTAGCGGACTGGCTCAGAAGCGCCGCATTCCTTGGTGGAACGAAGAATGTCGTAAAGCACGCAAAAATCAAAACAAAGCTTGGGGATTGCTTCGCGATTCTCCTACTGCCGAAAATCTTATTAATTTCAAACAGGTTAAATCGCAAGGCAGAAGGACACGTCAACGTGCCAAGAGAGAGAGTTGGGAGAGGTACATTTCTGGAATAAATTCCTACACAGACGAGGCAAAAGTATGGAACAGGGTGAATAAATTAAAGGGCCGTGAGACGAACCCGCTGCCCTTAGTGAGTACCCAAGGAGATGGCCTGGAGAATCAGCCAAACTGTCTGGGTGAACACTTTGAATATGTCTCCAGTGCATCTCATTATACACAAACATTCCTGAGGTTCAAAGAACGCGCAGAGCGACAGCCCCTCGATCGGAAATGTGCCCGAAATGAACATTACAACTGCCCGTTCAGTTTAGCTGAACTTAAAGCTCCTCTTGCTTGTTGCAATGGTTCGGCACCAGGTGCTGACCGTATCATGTATGAAATGATCAAGCCTACACCCTCAAACACAAAAGACACTGCTCTCTCTTTTTAATGTCATGTGGGCTGCTGGTTCCATTCCATCTTCTTGGAAAGAAGCTATAGTAATCCCCATACTTAAACAGGGCAAGGACCCATCCTTACCTAGTAGCTACAGACCCATTGCTTTGACAAGGTGTCTGTGCAAGCTCTTCGAAAAGATGATTAACCGGCGCCTAATATGTGTCCTAGAAAGCAACGGAATACTAGATCCTTACCAATGTGGCTTCCGAGAAGGTAGGTCGACTACAGACCACCTTGTCCGCATCGAGGCAATCATAAGGGATGCCTTTATACACAAACAGTTTTTTCTCTCCGTATTTCTTGATTTGGAGAAGGCATATGACACCACATGGCGCTTCGGTATTATCCGAGACCTTTCCGCTATGGGTATCCACGGCAACATGTTGAGTACTATCCAAAGTTACCTTTCTAACCGTACCTTTCGTGTAAGGGTGGGCCAGGCCTTGTCT
This sequence comes from Dermacentor silvarum, assembly GCF_013339745.2. Lineage (NCBI taxonomy): Eukaryota > Metazoa > Arthropoda > Arachnida > Ixodida > Ixodidae > Dermacentor > Dermacentor silvarum. Next base: position 232,993,244 of record NC_051157.2, read on the forward strand.
AGGTCTTTCACCCAGGAAACTGGTGTCCCGCAAGGCGGTGTGCTTAGCTGTACACTGTTTATTGTGAAAATGAATTCTCTACGCACGGCTATTCCACTAACGATGTTCTACTGTGTATATGTAGATGGTGTCCAGATTGGCTTTAAATCGCGCAACTTTGCTGTCTGCGAACGACATGTCCAGCATGGCTTAAATAAAGTGGCTAAATGGGCTGATGAAAACGGTTTTAGGTTGAGCCCACAGAAAAGCACATGCGTCCTTTTCACTAATAAGAGAGGAATAGTACCAGACCCTGCTATTGAGCTGTTTGGTACCACATTACCTGTAAGCAAAGAGCACAAGTTTCTAGGCATTATATTGGACTCAAAACTCACATTCGTTCCGCACATCAAATATTTGAAGGCTAAGTGCCTGAAAACAATGAACTTATTGAAGCTGCTGTCGCGTACAACATGGGGCAGTGACAGGAAATGCATTTTGAACTTGTACAGGTGCCTTGTCGGCTCACGACTTGACTACGGGGCGATAGTTTACCAGTCTGCTGCACCCAGCGCTTTAAAAATGTTGGATCCTGTTCACCATTTAGGAATCCGCCTCGCGACTGGGACCTTCAGGACAAGCCCCGTACAAAGCCTTTATGTGGAAGCGAACGTGTGGTCGCTCCACCTTCAGAGGACTTATGCCAGCTTTACATATTTCCTTAAAATAAATTCAAACCGTACACATCCTACCTATTTTACCATAAACGATACCACATCTGCCACACTATTTAATAATCGACCAACAGCGAAGCAGCCCTTCTCGCTACGCGTGAGAAAGCTCAGTGAAGAAATGGGTGCTGCACTACTTGAACATTGCCTAATGCCTCCAGCGAAGCTGCTACCGCCGTGGCAGTGGCAGCTGGTTGAATGTGACACATCGTTTATTGAAGTCACAAAACACGCGCCAGATGCACACATTCAAATGCACTTTTTAGAACAAAAGTCAAAATACTCTTGCCCTGAATTTTACACAGACGCATCAAAGTCACATGCTGGCGTTTCCTATGCGGCAGTCGGTCCGTCCTTCTCGGAATCCGATGTACTTTATCCCCACACAAGCATCTTTACGGCAGAGGCCTATGCAGTACTATCGGCGGTGAAACACATTGATAGATTGAAACTCCAAAATGCTGTAATATTTACCGACTCTTTAAGCGTTGTTAAAGCGTTAATGATGCCGCAAAAACATAAACACCCTGTAATTATCAACCTCTACTCACTGATCTGCTCTGTTTATGCATCTAAACAACAAATCATAATATGCTGGCTGCCTGGGCATAGAGACATCGAGGGTAATGTTCTTGCCGATCAAATAGCCACATCAATAATATCGCACGCTATTAATCCTACCGCTGCTGTCCCTGTAACAGATTTGAAACCTTTCTTGCGGAAGAAACTGCGAAGCTACTGGCAACGCTTGTGGGATGCGCAAACAAATAATAAGCTTCACTTGATTAAGCCACACTTAGGTTTCTGGCCCTCTGCATCAAAAACAAGGCGAACTGATGTCCTATTCTGTCGCCTCAGAATAGGACACACATATGGTACCCACAATTTTCTATTGAATGGTAATGATCCTCCAACCTGTGGTAGATGTGGCGAGAGGCTCACCGTTCTTCACGTCCTCCTGGAATGTAGGGAAGCCGAGAGAGAGAGGAAGAAACATTTTCCTCTGGCATACCGCTGTTCTATCCCTCTTCATCCCGCTATGTTTCTTGGCAAAGAACCGCTTTTCATTACCAAAGCAGACCTCGCCTTTTTGAATGATGTTGTCTTGCATGTTGTCAGCCCAAGAAATACGTAGCGCATCCTCTCTCAAGAGGATGCCACTGTGATAATAGCTCAGTATAGCACATGCCTCCAGGCCCTTACATCTCAAGGGCTCTGTTAAGGCATTAGTGTTTTTGAAACTTTTAGCCTCTGACATATCTTAGTATATCATCAATCTTTCACAATGCATCCCTCGTATCCATAGCACACTTCATTAGTCATTGCCATATTCTTAGTACCTATAGATTTTACGCATTTTACAGCGACTATTTTAGGCCTCTTTACAGCCATGCCACATCTGTTTTATCCACACCTTCTAATTCACCATTCATGTACCACTGACAAGTCATTATCATCGCCTTGGCGCTCTTTGGCCACATCTGGCCCTTGCGCCAAAAAACTCCAACGATCATCATCATCACTCTCATCATCATCATCATCATCAGCCTATTTTGATGTTCACTGCAGGAAGAAGGCTTCTCCCTGTGATCTCCAATTACCCGTCTTGAGTTAGCCAATTCCAACTTGCACGTGCAAGTTGGAACCAGGTGAAATGAAATATTCAATCTATGGGGCCTAACTACCCCATAGGCTTGCAGAAAGCTATAAAAGGAAATATCAAGGGCAGATTTGGTATGTTGGCACGTGACAGGGTTCTGCTCGCGTAAGCAATGACTTGCTCGGCACCGTGCTTGCAACTGAACATGCGCCTAGGTCCACGTTAATTGATGTAAGAGCATCCTCATCGAACTGAGCAAGTACACGCAGGGTTTGCAGGTGCCGCTGTAACTTGTTGAATGCCGCTTCCTGCTCATCTCCCCACATAAATGTGACGTCTTCTCTTATGAGGCTGGCAAGTCGAGAGGCAATACGAGCAAAACCCTTGGTACAACTCCGGTAATAGGCGCAGGGGCGCAGGAAGCGTCGCACGGACTGCTAGTCCTTGCAAACTTCGCAACGGCAGCAATTTTGTCGGGATCCAGTGTAACACCGTCATGACTGACCACATGACTCAACAACTGAAGTTCTTGGAAGCCAAAGTGGCATTTCTCTAGTCGCACTACTGCTGGATGCGAATGAAAATGGTGAAATTCTGAGCCCATTTAGTACAATTACACCGGATTATGAGATAATGTGATTGTGTTTGGGTCAATTTATTTACTCTGTTACCGCCCACCAAGCGGAAATGCAGCTTCATTTTTTAAGTTCTATGACGATTTTTTGTGTTACGTAGCGGACGGTGGTTACACGCTTATTCCTGGAGGTGATTTCAATATCGATGTGAGTGCTGATATTCGTTGTACTAGAGAATTTAGGATGGTATTGGCTTCGAATGGTTTTATGAATGTGCTCGAAATACCTACTAGAATAACAATTGAAAGTCAGTCTACTTTAGATTTGTTCATTACTAATTTCTGCCATCCTAAAATCGAGACAGGTGCCGTATCCTGCCCTATCAGCGACCATCTACCAGTGTTCTTGTGCATGGAGACGGTAACCCAATCATTAAAACAGCCAAAGGGGATTACATACCAACGTATAACCAATGTTACTCTTGATGCTTTTTGGGATATTGTTAAACAAGTTGATTTGATGCACATTACTTGCCTTAATAATGCTAATGAAGCCTATAATAAGTTTAATGAAATCTCTAAACAGCTATACCACTGCTACTTTCCCTCTAAAACATGTAAACAATCTCGAAAAACTTGCAAACCGTGAATCACCCTTGCGTTGCGGAACGAAATTAAGTATAAAAATAAGCTATACCGAAGGTTTATAATGACACGTGCGGCAGAAGATTTGCATTTATTTAAACAGTTTTGAAATAGGTTAACACAGAAACTGCGATCAGCTCGAACAGAATATTACTCCACATATCTAGATGTGAAGAAGGGCCGCCATGATGTGATTTGGACCCGTCTAAACTCATTGCTACATCGTAATCAGTCAAACAACCATGTGTGTAGTTTAAATATTGATGGTAAAGAGCTAACGGGAACTGAACTCGCAAACACTTTCAATGATTTTTTACAAAAATATAAACTAATGGGTCGTTGTCGGAAATATAAGAGTACATAAACTTTCATAATGACAATACAATATTTCTAGATCCCGTGACAATGGATGAAATACTAACTGTTATACTCAGCCTAAAAATAGCAGATGCCGAGATATTGACGACATTCAGATAAAGCCTGTGAAATATGTTGCAGATATTATAGTGCCAACTATCACACATATTTTTAACCTTTGTTTAGCTACATCGGTATTTCCAGAACAAATCTACTGAACTGGCGCTTTTAGAACAAAAAGAGTATATTTTGTCACAATTTGAAAACAGAGCTTTTGTGATTGGAATGTTCGTCGACTTCACAAAAGCGTTTGATCTTGTAAACCATGAATTTCTTCTAGAGAAACTATGGTACTACGGAATCCGAGGACAGGCTGCAAAACTAATAACATCTTACTTGTCTAAAAGGAAACAAATGGTTGACATACATAATGCGTACTCAGACATAAAACCTGTTTATTCTGGTGTCCCACAAGGCAGTATATTAGGGCCACTTCTTTTCAACATTTACTTTAATGACATTGTAAACATTAACCCAAATTCGAGATTCATAATATATGCAGATGATACAAGCATTTTTTTCTCCGGAAATGAGATTCACGAACTGATACAATCGTGCAACACGACGATGATCTCGCTGGAAATATGGTCCCAATGTAATCATATGTGTAAATCTTCAGGCCGAAAAATAAACCGGTTTCCCCGCACAATAGTAACACATTTAACTCCAAACAGAGAGAAATAGTTGATCATTTTAAATGTGTCGGTGTAGTACTTTCTTCAACTATGTCATGGACAGCACATGTGGACCAAGTTGTCAAGCAATTAGCTAGAATAACAGGCGCAATTGGCTGCATCAGATGCATTCTTCCTAAGCCAGTTAAACTGCTTCTTTACAACTCATTATTTTATTCTCACATTAACTATTGCCAGCTGGTGTGGGGCACTGCAACACCGTCCTGTCTACAGAAAATTTATATTTTTCAAAAAAAGTTCCTTCGCAATGTCTTCAATGCAAATTATGGGACAACCACCAAACGCTTTTTTCTTGAAACTGGTATAGTCAAAATCTTTGATTTGTACCAGTATCGGCTCAGCGTTCGTTTTAAAATAGAAATAAGAAATAATATAGGTCACATTAGGCATCTAGCAAACTTACAAGAAAATAAAAAAGAGTTACCCTTTCAGACACCCCGAAAACTGGTTGGTGCCGACATCACGCATCAATACGGGCAAAGAGCACCTGCAACACACGCACGGTACTATGGTACTATACTACTACGGTCCATAGTACCGTAGTGTACCCTACTATACACTACGGTACTATGGTACTACGGTACTACTACTACCAACTCTGACACGGAACGTGCGACCAGAGAGGTAGCTCCGAATCACATTTAATAAGTTGCCTCGGACTCCCATTGCAGCCAGGTCACGGAGAATTCCAAAACGCCAAGTTGTGTCGTATGCCTTCTCCAAGTCTAAAAACACTGATAAGAAAAACTGTTTGTGTACGAAGCCATTACTGAAATTTGTCTCAATGCGGACAAGGTGACCTGTTGTGGTTCTACCTTCCCTGAAACCGCACTGTAGGGGATCGAGTATTTTTTTTTTTTTTGCTTTCAAGAAAATGGATGAGGCGCCGGTTAATCATTTTCTCAAAGAGTTTGCATATAAAACTTGTCAGAGCTATAGGCCTATAGCTACTGGCTGAGGAAGGGTCCTTGCCTTCTTTGGGAATAGGAATGACGATTGCTTCTTTCCAGGTGGACGGAATGTAGCCGGCAGAGAACGCGGAATTAAAGAGTGATAGTAGTGTTTTGTGGGTTTCGGGGTTTAGGTGTTTGATCATCTCGTACAGGACTCTGTCACTTCCTGGAGCGGACTTCTTGCAATCAATTAGTGCAGACTGAAATTACGCCATATAAATGGACCGTTGTAGGGTTCATTTCTATTTACTTTACGATCCAGAGGCAGTCGCTCCGCTGATTTCCGATATCTCAGAAATGTATCTGTGTAGTGGGATGAACTTGAAATCCGGAGAATCAGCTTGGTCAATAAGTGTGCCTCCTTGTTTATTTACTAATGGTAGAGGATGAGTTTCGCGGCCTTTTATTTTATTTACCCTGTTCCAGGTTTTTCATTCATCAGTATATGAATTAATGTTGGAGATTAATCTCTGCCATCTGTCCCTTTTAGCATGGCGGTGCGTTATTTTACCTTCCGACTTTATTTTCCTGAAGCTGATTAAGTTCTCGGCAGTTCGAGAGTCGCGAAGGTGACTCCAAGCCTCATTTTGATTTTTCGGAGCTTCCTTACGCTCCTCATTCCACCAGGGAACACGTCGTTTAGAAGGCGATTCGTTCGTATGAGGGATACAGAATGACGCAGCATCAGTTATAAATGCCGTCAAATACGACACTGCATCATCGATAGGAAACGTACAGATGTTATCCCAGGTCATATATGTCAGCTCTCTGTATCGTTTCCAGTCGGCACCGCCGACTTTCCAACGGGGCGGATGTGGAGCACACTCATCGCGTTTCGTTAATTTTAGCTTGATTGGGAAATGGTCACTCCCGTATGAATTTTTGATGACGTTCCACTCTAGGTATGGCACACGTGCACTTGATGTGACACTTAAATCTGTAGATGAGTATGTTTTGTGTAACACACTGTAGTATGTTCGCTCTTTTTTATTGAGCAAGCACGCATCTGTGGAGAAAAGAAAATTTTGGATTAAGCGCCCTCTTGCATCCCAACGAGAATCTCCCCGAGGGGGTTATGTGCATTTAAATCGCCTACTATGATGTAAGGTTCGGGAAGTTCTGTTATAAAGCTTTGGAATTCTGTTTTGGATAGTTGGTAGCTGGGAGGGATGTATAGAGAGCTAATTGTTACTAGTTTATGAAACAGCACAGCTCTGATTACAACTGCCTCAAGGGTAGTTTGCAGCTTCAGATGCTGGCAGGCGACACCTTTATCTACTAGTATGGCCACACCACCCGAAGAGGCGAGGGCATCGTTGCGATCATGGCGATAGATCGCTTATTGTCGAAGAAAGTTAGTGTGTGAAGATGTAAGGTGTGTTTCTTGGACACGCAGCACCCTTGGATTGTACTTATTTAGGAGTTACTTAATGTCATCAAGATTGTGTAATAGACCTCTGACATTCCAGTGTATCCAGTGTATCCATTTTATATGTGTCTTCGGCTGTGTGTCTAAGAGCGATAGATTAAGCTAGCTAGCGAGGCCTTTCCTGGCCCCGTGATGGGGGTTTTCCCTTTTTGCCGGCGCGCTCCACGGAGCTGCGCCGTTCCTTTGGCGTCTGAGAGGCCGGAATAGTGCTACTTGCATCCATGGCCTCTTCAGAGGTGTCGGATGACGCCGGCGCAGCGGGCACACTCGGGGGTTTTTCGGACCTGTCTGCATGAGCAGTGGCCCTGGGACCGGCAGGCCCGGAGGTCTGGTGGCCCTTCATGGCAAGGGGCGGAGCAGTACTGGCTGCTCCTGCCAAGGGGGCTGATGGCGGAACCACCGTCATACTCCGTGTGACGCGGACGGCCGCCGAAGGATGTGGCGCTGCCCCCTGGCGCGTCACATCGCTGTTGGACGGATTCGCCTGATTATGTGCAGAAAAACACTTGCGCGCTTCTGGGAAGGAAATGTTTAGTTTGACCTTGAGTTGAATTATTTCCTTTTCTTTTTTCCTTGACGGGCACGATCGCGAATAGGCAGGGTGGTCTCCGTCACAGTTTGCACAGTGGGTTGCGGAAGTACAGATGTCTTAGGTGTGTTCTTTGGATGCACATTTTGCACAAGTAGGGTGCCCTCGGCAGCTCTGAGATCCGTGCCCAAAACGCTGACACTTGAAGCATCGACGCGGATTGGGAATGTACGGTCGTAGGTAAAGTTTACAATATCCGGTCTCTATTGAATCAGGGAGGTCACTTGTTCCAAAGGTAATTATTACATGCTTTGTGGGAATTTCCTTGTCGTCGCGCCTTAACTTAATTCGTTGCACCTTTACCACATTCTGGTCTTGCCATCCATCCACCAGCTCGCTTTCACTTAGTTCATGGAGGTCGTCATCAGAAATGACACCTCGCACAGTGTTCATTGTTCTGTGGGGGCCCACGGAGACAGGGATATCACCAAACGCAATAAGTTTTGTCAGCTTGTTGTATTGAAGCTTGTCACGTACTTCCAGAAGAAGGTCGCCGCTTCCCATTTTAGTCACTTTGTAACCCGAGCCGATTGCCTCTGTCAGGCTTTTTGCAACAACAAATGGTGATATCGTACGGAATTTCTTAGTTTCATGTTGACTATGGATCACGTAGTACTTGGGAAAGGTTTCTTTAGGTTTCAAAAAGGAGTTGAAGCTTTCATCGGTGCGCCCCCTCTTCAGGGAGCGATCAGGCAGTGGGGGGAAATTTGAAGCCACATATAGCAGTACTGTATTCGGTAGAATGCCCGCCGCCCACCTCGGAGCCCAACCTGGGGACTTCACAGGAATAGAAATATTCTACACTGCGTACGCCAGTGGTACATTCCCACTATAACCTAATATATATATATATATATATATATATATATATATATATATATATATATATATATATATATATATACCCAAGACTGGATATATTACACAAGGTTAACCCTTGCCGCCTGGAAAATAGGAAGTTAAAAGAAGTGAATAGAAGGCAGGAAAGATGGAAAAGTGAGAAGGAAAGACGAAGATTGGAGAGCGAGACAAGAAAATGCGACTAGCGATTTCCCCTGGGTGGGTCAGCCTGGGGGTGCCGCCTACGTGAAGCAGAGGCAAAAGGAGTGTGTTGCCTCTGCCGAGGGGCCATAAAGGTCCAAACACCCGGCTTCAGCTCAACTCCCAGGATCCCCTTTTCCCCGGACACGGCTAGGTTGCGCACAGCTACACGCGGGAGGGTCCAACCCTCATGTGTTCGGGTACGTGGTGTCGCGACATACCAAACGCCTGCTGACGCAGACGCCCCTGCAGGGACAGATTTGATGGAGACCGCTGCAATTTGTTTGCTGCCCTGGCTCCTTAACGAGCGCAAGGAATAATTTGACAACTGTGAGTGTGCCTGAACTCGAAACAACGGGTGTGGTGAGCTGTGGGATAAACCACGACACTCTAGCACGGTTATGACTCTTAGGCTTAATTCACTACATAATGGCAAGTATCAGCACCCTTAAATGGAGCTGAAGGCTATTTAAATTACCTCAAACATTGACTGTTTTCTAGTCTTGTTTATATATCCAGTGACAGGTCAGGGTTTCCTCAAAGAGAAAATGTTCATGTCCACCAGCAACTTGCCTTAAGGGGAAGCCTTAGCCCGGACCTCCTGTCTAAATATATAGTAAGGGAAAAAGTTTTCTTGGCAACCACTGCTTAAGATTCGCTGCATATAAAAGGAAAAGCAAAAGTCTTGCGACTAAGAAACAGATTTTTTTATGTTGGGCAATATTTGGGAAAAAGTAATTTAAAAATTAGAAAAAAAATATGTCCCCATACGAGTCTAGAACTCTGCAACTAAGAAATGAAAACCATTACCACAGTTTTGTTTTAATGTAAAGCAGAGAAATTTGATATATTTTTGCATTGTGAATCGTAGCACTAATTCGTGAGTAGGATGTGCTAAACCCTTGTAAGCATACTAGCAATTTCACAGAGGCCATATATTGGTCCCTTGATATGGTCTAACAGATGTAGTTTATGCAACTGCAATGTATCTGTTTTTGATGTAGAATTAGAAATTTGTAAACACTGATCTTAAATTTTTATTAAACTTGCCTACTTCCTGAAGCTCCTGTAAAAATTGAGGCCTTAAATCACAATTTTGTTTCTTGCTTAATCACCAGACTTTCACCATACACATCATTCGAATTGATCTCGTTGTTGTCTTTTATTCCATTCTTGCTTTTTAACAGTCTATTTGAATGGTGAAATCAGAACTGGCTCTGCGCTAAACCTTTCTCTTATCTTGGTCTCTTTATTTTTCTATATTCTTCCTTAACCTTTACACTTGTGCTTTGTAAACTTAGTTGGACAGCACTACTAAACACAATGGCACAGACAGAAAATGACAGCACATGTGCTGTACTCGCAAAAGAAAATTTGCATTGAAAAGAAGCCTTAGGTACGTCAAAATGAACCAGTACGCACGAAAAAAAATCGCACGTATAGATGTCCACGGCCAGATAACAAAAATGGGGAACTGAGTATGTTAAACAAGAAATGTAAAATCAAAAGCCGAATAAACTACAAAATCAGGAGACAGGTTAAATAATAAAGAAAAGAACACTAGGTTATACACGTATGACTTGGGTAGTCGGTTTTCTTAGATGAAAGGGTCACCTAAGCCCGGCTAAAGCATTTTTTATTTTAATCTGTTGCGATGATGTGAGAGTATAATAGTATAATGGAAGATGGGGTTATGGCGACATGAACCGGAATGACTATCTAAATGGTAAAGCGGTGCGGACGAACGGAATGAGTGGTGGGGCTCTTCGGTGGAACACTGGCCGCTCTGCAATTATGGACGCTGATAGCAGATCTGCTGCGCAATCCTCCCATGCACTGCCAAAAAGATCTGCCACTTCGGCTGGCAGCATCGCTGGGTTACCATCGTTGGCCTCTTAATAACTTGTAGGCAACGTTGTAAGCATCCTGAAACATGTCGCCGGCGTTGTTTTTGCAGCATGGCGTGGTCGGGGGGAACACGCAGACAACGCTTATATCACACCTGAACCAACACACCATCACATACACACACATAGAAGCGCTAAATGTCGACCGGATAATGGCAGCACTGCAACTACCGTTACTTTGTCGCCTGAGAGTTCTCGCACGTGTGACTGATTATGATAATCATGATGATGACCAAGCGGTGCTTTTTTTATTGGGTGGAAGTTGGGTGTTACTACGTAACAGTGAAAAATTGTGATCTGCTATGGGGCTTCTGCGGTGCCCCGGGGGCGCTGCAAAAAATGGTGCTAAAAAGCGCCCTCAATCCGAAACTGGGTACTACCAAGCTCGGTCGTCTACTTCGGAAAGCACGTTTACAATATGGATTCGCCATTTTCGGTTGTGCTGTACCACGGCTTGCAGCGAATATCGGGCTCCGAAGATTTTCTTCAGGGGTGGCACGCCGCGTAAAGGCAAGAAATTACGCAACACCGAATACGTGTACGCCGTTCAAGAAATAGGCGGAGAAGTTTTAGCGCGGTGTCAATGCCAAGTGAAGCGAGTCACGTAGGAAGTTGAACTTCAGGTAAGGTTTGCACGCTGCTAGATTCAGGCGTACAAACGCGAGGAAATGCTTCCTATAAATTAATTCATAGCAGCGATAAGCACACATCATGTGTACGGAACTGCTCGAGCGCACGATCGTACGTGCCGCGACGGCAGCGCTCCTTCAACATGCCGCGAAACGGCGCGCCTCCTGGAATATTTGTTGACTGCATGCCGCTGAACAAGTAGTCATGCCTGCGCTGTGGTAGCGGCCATCTGTCCCTTTCATCATCAGCATCATCAGCCTATATTTTATGTCCACTGCAGGACGAAGGCCTCTCCGTGCGATCTCCAATTACCCCTGTCTTGCGCTAGCGTATTCTAACTTGCGCCTGCAAATTTCCTAACTTCATCATCCCACCTGGTTTTCTGCCGTTCTCGACTGCGCGTACCTTCTCTTGGTATCCATTCTGTAACCCTAATGGTCCACCGGTTACCCATCCTACGCATTACATGGCCTGCCCGGCCGGCCCCATTTCTTCCGATTAATGTCAACTAGAATATCGGCTATCCCCGTTTGTTCTCTGATCCAGACCGCTCTCCTCCTGTCTCTTAACGTTACTCCTAAGATTTTTCGTTCCATCGCTCTTTGTGCGGTCCTTCACTTATTCTCGAGCTTCTTTGTTAACCTCCAAGTTTCTGCCCCATATGTTAGCACCGGTAGAATGCAATGATTGTACACTTTTCTTTTCAACGACAGTGGTAAGCTCCCAGTCAGGATTTGGCAATGCCTGCCGTATGCACTCCAACCCAATTTTATTCTTCTGCAAATTTCGTTCTCATGATCTGGGTCCCCTGTGAGTAATTGACCTAGATAAACGTACTACTTTACAGACTCTAGAGGCTGATTGGCGATCCTGAATTCTTGTTACTTTGCCAGGCTATTGAACATTATCTTTGTCTTCTGCATATTCATCTTCAACCCAATTCTTACACTTTCTCGATTAAGGTCCTCAATCCTTTGTTGTAATTCGTCTCCATTGTTGCTGAATAGGACAATGTCATCTGCAAACCGAAGGTTGCTGAGATATTCGCCGTTGATTCTCACTCCTAAGCCTTCCCAGTCTAAGAGCTTGAACACTTCTTTTAAGCATGCAGTGAATAGCATTGGAGAGATTGTGTCTCCTTGCCTGACCCCTTTCTTAACCTTGTCCGTTTAGCAGCTGATAATAACTGATGTAATGCATATGAGCTCGCAGTAACGTACGTGCGAATCGCGCTGCAGCGCGAGCTCGGGCGCTGCTCGCTTGATGTAGCTTTTAATGACAGCGCTCGAAAATCTATGTGCTGTAATCAATACTGCCTTGCTGCGCTGCCTCAACGTGCTGGCTTTAGGTCACGGATGAGCACATTTAACTCTCAAACCTGTGCTGCTCGTCCTGGGGTAGTGAAGTTATCCAGCGCGCCCGACGCTCCGCTTCGTGAGGCCTTGAAGGAAAATGATATAATCTGATGTTGGGATTCAGGCCTTCTTGCTCGTGGCAGCTCACGATACAGCAGTAACGATGGTGACGATTTTTCGAGGCTGAGCTAGGTCTCAATCAGCGGATCAGGGTCGCCGATTCCTTCTGCTTCCACCATTACGCCCCGCGGCACACGGAGAGTCCGTTTTCGTTAAACTAGGCTGCGGCCTGCTCGCAGCGTGGTCGGCGTGGTCTGTGAGAAGTGACGAGCCTTTTAGCACTCGAAACAGGGCAGAAAAATGTGCGAATCGACGCAAAACTCGGGCTCGAAACGTGCTTCGCCACAGCCAGGGCTCAGTACTACCCAAACTGGTACTGCACAGATGACGTTTTTCGCCGCCACCAGGCGCCGCTACCTCAAGCTGCAGCGCAAGACGCCCATAGGCTTGATGTGATGTGCATTGAGGGGCCTACATCACAAAGGCTACAATGGCAGCTATTGCTGAGGTCGCCGCACTGCCCACACAGCGAGCTCTCGTGGAGCTGGCATCTGTCGCCAAAGACACACTGACAAACATTTTGGAAAGGAACACGTCGTATCCTCAGCAAAGTAGAGCCCACAGCAAACTGGCCGGACATATTGCATTGGGACACATTCTCACCCTTTTTGCCTGAACTCGGCACGCTCAAAATATTTTATTCAAGCCAAGGCCCGTGCATTAGTAACTTAACAGATGTTCTTGAGTGTTGTTAGAAACTTCTTAGTATATGTCATACATAAAGTGCTGCAATGTTTATCAAAATGATGAGCTTATGCTTTTATTTCACCTTGCATATATTTTAACATGGGAATTCATTTACTTCCAAGGGTGTCTCCACTTTTGGCTCATTTCTTTTAATACCATTGAAGCTAACAAATTGTCATTAAGTATTTGAAAATTCTTTCTTTGCAGGACAGCAGCACTGTGCACTGCGCGCCTATTATGTACGATTATGCACAATTGACGCGTGGGATTCGACCCCCTTTAGGGTCTGTCTGGAGGACATCGAAATTCAAGAGAACACGCTGTCAGAAGCGCTGTCAACATTGTTCGCCCTTTATTGGGCATTCGACATCGTGTTTGCAAAAGGAGTGCACAAAACGCTATAAGTGATAGCTAAACTTTTGAATGTACCAAGCAACGCGCACCTCTCATCCACTAGCGCGTGTTGCGTATACAAAGTTAAAAGCATGTTTCAATTGAGAATTAAGCATAATAACCTTGCGTGATTTTGTTGAAGACAATTTATGTATTGCTTTATTTATCTGCCAGGCATGCGTTTTAATCAGACTTTTTGCCTGTCTTGTACATTATATATCAATAAAACCTATTTCATGATGTTTTTCATGAGTCACCTTTTCCCTTATATTTCCAGTGTGTACCGAAGTAGTAAACACTTTGGAGACATTCACAGTAAATTTTCAATGTGGAAATTGCATTGCAGCTCATCGTATATAAAGCATGCTGTGGGACAAAATGGCAAGATTAGCCCTACTAAGTGTAATTTCTGAACTTAATCCCTGGGATGAACAGATCATCTCATATGGATCATCCTCACAGTTGATCTGTGTGAGTGACCGTTCTTCTGGTGAGGTGCAATGGCATGGGGTTGGGGACTAACGGTTAGCTTGTTGCGGTGCAACGGCATCGGGACTAACGGTTAGCTTGTTGCGGTGCAACGGCATCGGGACTAACGGTTAGCTTGTTGCGGTGCAACAGCATCGTGACTAACGGTTAAACCTGGCACTGTTAGTCCATCGAGACTAACAGTTAGCCCTGGCGCCGTTAGTCCCAAAAGGGATTAATGGTTGTCGGCAGCTCATTTAGTCCCCAAAGGGATGAACTACACACCCGTATGACTCTCTTTTGCCTTAGAGTGTACAATATATTGAGTATGCACCTTTCTAATTACTAATTCAACCTATTCATAAAACTGTTCTATTTATTGATCATCGTGAGTAGAATTGAGAGTGTAGGCTTTAATCAATATTGCCTATTTAGCTTTTTTAGTACGACTACTACCATCTCATGAATGCTGCAGAATTCATGAATGCTGCGCGCTATGTCCTTGTCAATTAGAAACCCTACCCCCTATTCTCTCTAATGTAAAGACGTCAGTAGCAGAGGACGTGATTATTGCCAGCCCTATATAGGCCTGACCAAGTCACTAAGGCCAACAACAGTATCCAACGCAATGCCTGATAATTCCTCTAAGAGCCCGCATAAGCTATCCTCACTCGAGAGGGTTTGCGTGTTTAAACATTGCCAGGTTCAGTTTCCAGTGGCCGCCTGCCTGGATCCAGAGATTCTTAGCACCCTCTGGCGCGTCGCAGGTCCAACCACCGGCTTGCCTTGGTGAGGTGCTCTACACGAGTCTGAGAACTGATGGCCATGGGTTAATTGCAAGATACCAGCAAAACAAACCCACTCCCATAGAGCACCCCTTTACTGCAGCAAGGCTTCGCCTATTAAATGCGGAAATAAAGACGTTTAAAAAACGTATTCTTGAAAACCAAACAAACCAGCACCGGTGAATATGAGCGTAACGGATGAATATACCTTCACCGAGCACAACATTGTGGTCGTGGCGCTAGACAGCCGACTACGCACGCGTTTACTAAAACTCACCGTAAACCGCCCATAGACAGAGCAACCTGGACAAAGTCGCAGTTGTCATGTGTTTGGGCGAGTTTCGTTTTGGAGCAAAGATAAATATTTGCCGCGTATGTTAGTGCCTCGCTGCAAATTACGCGCAAGCGCATAAGTGTGGTGGCGCTACGTCCCCACTCTGCCTTCAAAAATTATGCACATGTTTCCATTGATGTCATTTAGTTGCCCGCTGTTTTCACTGCGTTACAATGCGTAAGAGAAGTACGGCACCCATCTGCCTCACAATTTGCATAGGGTTGCGTGTAATGTTGGCATTTTGCTCTACGTGCTATATAACATTGCGCAACAGGCATAATATATTCGCGTTGACGTTCTTCGCCTAATGTGGCTTCAAGCAGGAGGTGGTGTCGTTAAACAACCTGCACTGCAACTGTCATTTTAGCTTGAATGCGTGACTTTACTATTTCAATATTTTGAACCGATCCAAAAGATAAATGATACTATAAATTTGCAGTCTGTTTCCAAATACAGGTAAAAATTTATCATTACAGAAGTAATGTTAACAAAGTAAAAAAAAACATTCTGAAATCTAGTGAATTTTTCATGCGAATTCTTAGAAAACTGTCTTCGGAATTGGTCAGCACTGGCGCTGACTAATGTGGACGGTTTCCCGTCGATCTCATCCAGTGAAGAGTCGAGGTACGACGCCTGCAACGCCTCTAGCGCCGTTCATGACGCGAGCGCTCTGAGACGCTTGGTCGCCGTTCCTTCTAATAACAGGCGTTGTCTTGCGTGCTGCGTCGTGCTAGCATATCGGCCCCGCGTATGGTTGGAACCATGGTTTCGAACACTGTCTGAGGAGTTGAAGCGCAACGCTAAACCTCACTGTCGCTGTCAGTAAAGTACCCGTGTATTAGAATGCTCTCACATTCTTTCGCTCTTTCTATATGCGAGCAGTAGTTACGGGTCTTTAAAACTGGGATATCCCGCATCTAGAGCTGGGCGGAATCTCCTATAGGGCCGAAATGCCGCGTCGTTCACATTGCTAGCCAGTCGCACCACCGAAGCTGCTGCCTCCTATCGAATATCGCGAATATAAAGAAAGCGGGCCAATTTTACTGCTAGCCCGATCTGCCGACTAGGCACTAACTTACACGGTCCTTGTGGTGTTTTTCTCGGAACATTTTCTGAAGCTCCCGCAACAGTCCGCTTTTAATTTTCGCGCCAGCTACTTATTCACGAAATCAACTGTTCTCGGCGTCATGCTTGTAGTACATGGGTAATTTCTCACAGAACTTAATGACATTTCTGTCACAGTCGTGCACGCGGCCTCTTGAGACGAATGCGAACCACAGATCAGACGCGGTCGACGCCATTCGTAGATTGCAGCGAGGGATCATTCAGCTGCTGCTTTTTCCCCTGATTGGTTCGCGGCGAAGGATTCCGGTGGCATCGGTGACAAACATTGGACTGTAACCGACAGGTTGAGAGAGGTCCATTTCGGCGGAATTCGCCGCCTCCGAGTTTGATTCCGCGCCGCTACAGACGCCGAATGTCCCAGTGTGAAACGAGCGTTTACTCTAGCAAAACCGGTTACAGCACGCGCACTTGATCTCGACCTGAGTAGCCAGGTCTATGCCACAGTCAACGCTGAGCTGTCAATTTGATGACGAAGTAGCTGATAACAAAGCTATAGAGAGCGACCACTTTCGGGAAGCATGTGATAAAAAACTGAACGACAGCACGCACCCGGACATGCATGGTCGAGAACGGGCACGGCTATACTGAACAAAAAATGACAATTAATACCTCACAAAATTTAGTCTTGACGAGCTCTAGCGGAAATTGGCGGTAAACTTACTAAGGTTAGTTGTCCCAATATGGGTTTACAAATAGCTATGTACTGAGCAGATAGCAGGCAGATTAGTGCCCGAAACGACGTGTCGGCCGAGCTCCTTCAGGTACTCGACACTTTCTGGCGGCCATCATGCTGCAGTCCATTCCCGCATCTTGAGGAGCCGATTTCCTGCGCCACCACACTTTTCCCTCAGCCAAGTTGAACGAGGACGTCATGTGCAGCCAGCCAACAATGTGCGTGTTGAGGATTTCAGCTGCTGGCGGGTTATCTTGCTCCTGTACATCTGCGTATCGATCAGCCGTATATTAAGGATTCGGTTCTGAAACAGCATCACTGCAGTACTCCAACAAAGATGACTATCAAATTTGCTTGCTTTTTCACGCGTAAAGCGTGCAAGTTGTTGCGCTGAACACGGAAGCATATTCATTAATGTATTTTTTTATGTTTTCTTGGCAATACATCAAATACAGCAATACTACATGAATACATTGTTTACAAAAGAAACATAAAAATATAATCATGAATAGAACAAACATATATATATATTATATATAATTGATCCAGAGGCCGTTGCTCCGATGCCAACTCTAACTCAATTGTCAATTCAGTCGGTGTCGAAGTGCCTTCGTGTAATTTATGTCCGTTATTTGTGTCCCAACAGCCCACAAAAATTAAGACCAGCCTGAATCTTTCTGAGGAATTCCTGAGCTTTAGTGTTTTCTGTATTATGTCATTTCAGTGCTGGAACTAATTTTCGTGACAATGTTATGCCTTTTTGATAAGAACTGCATATGCCATGCACAGATAGTTGTTATAAAATGTGCTGCTTGCAGAAAGGACACAGGTAGTTCTTCATAGCCTAGTGCTAAACGAAGGTAATGAAATGACGATGCACAACCGTCAGGAGCTAACTTTTAAACTAAAAGCAAACCTCACGGGCAAAGCAAACCTCACAGGCCTGTCAAACTGTTAAGCACTTATACTCGACAAGTTTCCGCCTTGTCTCGGCTAAACGAGTGCGCGATATGCTTGTCATGTCTGAAAAAGCACGACTTAAACACCTCAGTACATTTTGCGATGCAGAAGGCAGGCATCAATAATTTTTTCGTCTAATGAAGAAAAAATAGCTAAACGAAATGTCTAAAGTCGTAACTAATTCGCGTGATACGACTGAAAACGCTGTTGTAGAAGTCAATAAAATAATTTTTAAAGTGGCAGTAGTCGTTAAACAATAATTCCTGATTACAACTGAACCACATGCCCGGTCTATTTCTCTGAAATCTAAGAAGGCATTTCTAAAAAAATAGAACAAGGCCTAGCATTTCAAACATACTATGCAATTTTTGGCGTTTCAAGCTTTAATATAAAGTGAGTGCCGAATATTGCTGTGGATAAGGAAGCGCTAGACAGGAAATAGTGGACAAGTGCATACAAGGTGTCTTACTATTTCAATATGCCTTTACTTTTTTAGCACGTCTAACTGCAATAAGTGCGTGCACATACAGCACGAACGCGACTTTTATAGAAAGATCTTGCTCGGCTTGATACATACTGTTTGTATTCGCTAAAAATAGATGAAACAATATTTGAAATGAAACAGGAAAAATTGCCAAAAGAGAAAAGCCTTAACGTGTAGTGGTAATATTTCAGATAGGGTATTACCTCTCACGCCACATAGCGAGGTGTCTGCCAGTTAACGTTAGTAGGCTTTTCAGCAAAAAAAAAAGAAAAAAAAAGATTAAACATTGCAATATATAATCATAAAGCCTACCGTGATTGGGTGCAAGAAGTCTAACGACCGAACACTGCAGGCCTTAAAACTGCATCTTGCAGCGTGTTCTCTAAATCTTTTTTTTTTAGATAAATAGCTTGGGGATAGTGGTTAGCTGGGACACCATATATACAGCGATACCCTAATATACCGTTCTTGTACTGGCCTTTAAAAGGGCCCCCATCACACTCCTCGGGCTTGGTGAAATACATAGTCCGCGGGTAGCATACGCTGCTGTGAATCTCAGCAAGTTCTGCTGTCGTACGCGGTTGGATGGAGCTGGCGAGTGGAGCGGGAATCATCTTTCTCTCAAACGCGCCTCGTTCAACCGATG